>NW_027263137.1:133152-149605 GCF_902827115.2 Pseudochaenichthys georgianus
ATTTCCTCCTGGTGTCTGAGCAGATCCTCGTTCTTATGAGACAGTTCGTCCGTGAGAGACACAATCTGGCCGTTGGACTCACCTGGGAAACAACACGCACAGACCAACGTTGAAAATCAGCATTTTAGACACAGCGGGTTTCTCGATGTGGAAAATTAGGCGTCACTCACGGAGCTCCTTAACACAGTCGCTCACTAGTTGCTGCTCCTTTTCCTCGTAGGTGATGGTGTCGGTCTTCAGTTGACACGCCTGGAGGGGAGAGAGAAACAAGGCATGACAGTAACAAAGTATTTGTACTCCACTTCTTCCCACCTCTTGTTACATAAGAATAGACAATATGTGTTAGGTGTTATTACGGGAGGATGACTATTGAGGAGGTTCGACAACCAATTCTAGCAATCTGATTGGTTCTTAGCCGTGATATACTGAGCGTATACCACGGCTAAGAACCAATCAGATTGCTTGATTTGACTTGTCCGTTTAATAATGACTAATAAAGAGACAATATACTGCCATCAAGTCATCAGAAGTGGAGTAAAGTACTGGAGTAAGTAAACGAAGTATTTGTACTCCACTACTTCCCTCCTCTGCCTCAGATCTTATATCATGCTTTTACCTCAGATCTCAGCGCCAAGTTCTCCTCCTCCAGGTCTTGCAGTTTGCTCTGCAGATTCTCCAGCTGACTGAGAGTGGAGGAAGTTGTGTTTCCACGCAGCGCTGGAGGCTGACGTAGCGGCGGCGAAACGCTGGAGTCCGTCTCGCGTTCCTCCGACGCGCTGGCCACCATCCGGAGCAACTCGTCCTTCTTACTGAGCTCGTGTTGAAGCTGGTGAACCTGGAGGACATCATCGGCAAAGGCTGAATGATTAGGAGTTACGAGGATGGGTTAAAAGCAGAGACGGTTATCTGTTGTTAAAGATAAATAAAAGACAATACTATTCTATTCTACTATTCTAATAATAATAATAATAATAATAATATACTTTATTTGGAGAGCACCTTTCATGCACAGAGCTTTACAGAACAAGAAGACAACATAACATTAAAGATAAATACAGATAGAGAAGATCAAACATCAACCGTGATCCGAATGAAATTCCCTTGAAGTAAAGCAGACAAGAAATTAAAGTAGGTCACAATAAAACGATTTAAAAGATAGAACAAATACGGTAAAACGTGGAGAATGATACCGGTGAGAATTGAAAGTTAACCCAAATTAAAAGCCATATTAAAAAGATAGGTTTTTAATTTACTTTTAGGGTTCATGCACTTTCTCACCGATGACCTCTCCATGACCTTTACCTGATTTTTCATGACCAAAAAAAATGACTCTTTCTCAGCGGTTCCACTGAAAATGGTTTATTTGAACATGGAACAGGAAAATAAGGTCTGCATCTGAAACATGTGCCTATCTAACTAGCTTCTACAGTCTTGATCAGTGCTTCTCAAAGTGTGGTCCGTCCGTGAGCGCCCCTAGTGGTCCGTGAGTATATTAGTAACATTTCACATTTGAAATAAATAAATACATTTAAGTTTTCCGCACTCTCGCGGGAATATCTCCGCAATGGAGCGAGCTTAAGTTAAGATTTTGATTGCATGATATAGCCCAGCGCAACACCTTCGTCACACATGTTGCCACTTGTTTGTACCATTTTCAGGCGATTTGTAATCTGTTCTAGAAAAACGATGTGAATTTGGATATCTGTGGAGTTAGGTGGAGTTATATGTATTATTTTTCTGTGTTTGTGTGAAGCGTCTTTGAGCAGTGGGAAAAGCGCGATAACAATTAAACGTATAATTATTATCATTATATAAGGACACACTCATCACTCTCCTTTTTGTGCGAAAGAAAGACGAAGAAAGGTAGGCCTTTCTCAAATCAGAAATGTCTGTTAAAGTGTGATTTAAATACCTGATCAACTGTCTGTGCTAGCTGCTCCTCAATGGCTTCATTTCGTTCCTGCAGAAGATGGTTTCTCTGCAGAAGAGACTGACCGATGCGAGCCGCCAGCTCCAAGTCTCGGTCTCGCTGTCCAATAAAAAGCGCAACGAGTTCAAAAAACAAAAACAAATGCTGCTCATTACGACAAAAATGAGGAGAACTCACCTCGGCCAAAAGGTGCGAGACCACGTCGATGTCATTGTAAGCTTTGGTCATCTGTTCCACTCGATCTCCACTGAGGACTGGACAGAAACGTCATATTTTACTTTAAGGAGACACAAGACAAGCAGACACACACATGCAGTCCATCATGCGTGAAGGTAACACTTTATATTAAGGTATTCACCTAACATGCATACTAGCAGCATATTGGCTCTTAATTAGTCATTAGAAAACACTTATTAATGCCTAATGTGTCTTGTTCATAAAAAATAAGCTACCAGTTTGTCTCCAATATGTTAATTAACAACTAGTGGATGGTGAATAAGTGTACCTTAATATAAAGTGTTACCAAAGTGAACATGAAATCCCTTTACTTCCTACTTAATCAAATGTCCTGACCAAAGGCAGACACTTCCTTAGCAGCCAAATGGCAATTATAGCACTTTCTATTCCCTTTGATGAAATGGCTCCACAACAAAGCAATGTGGATATAACAAAGCCACAGTAGCACTACACACTGTACACACACTATAGAGATATAAAGAGACGGCACACACACTGTGTACAGTTAGTTATAAAGTGCTACAAGCTTTCTACTGAGGCAAAAGTTGACCTAAACTACGCAGATTTCTTGCGGTCATTTACATGCAAAAGCTCACTGGAGCTAAATCAGGGGTGTCCAAACTACGCGAACAATTGCAGCCCGTTGTCCATTTGGAATTGGCCCAAATCAAATTCAAAAAGTATGAAGGAATATGGCCCACTTTTCAGATACATTCAAGTTTAAAACATTTCCTAACAAATCTTAGTTATTGGGCTTAGTACGTCTTAGTTATTGGGCTTAGTACGTCTTAGTTATTGGGCTTAGTACGTCTTAGTTATTGGGCTTAGTACGTCTTAGTTATTGGGCTTAGTACGTCTTAGTTATTGGGCTTAGTACGTCTTAGTTATTGGGCTTAGTACGTCTTAGTTATTGGGCTTAGTACGTCTTAGTTATTGGGCTTAGTACGTCTTAGTTATTGGGCTTAGTACGTCTTAGTTATTGGGCTTAGTACGTCTTAGTTATTGGGCTTAGTAAGTCTTAGTTATTGGGCTTAGTACGTCTTAGTTATTGGGTTTAGTACGTCTTAGTTATTGGGCTTAGTACGTCTTAGTTATTGGGCTTAGTACGTCTTAGTTACTGGGCTTAGTACGTCTTAGTTACTGGGCTTAGTACGTCTTAGTTATTGGGCTTAGTACGTCTTAGTTATTGGGCTTAGTACGTCTTAGTTATTGGGCTTAGTACGTCTTAGTTATTGGGCTTAGTACGTCTTAGTTATTGGGCTTAGTACGTCTTAGTTATTGGGCTTAGTACGTCTTAGTTATTGGGCTTAGTAAGTCTTAGTTATTGGGCTTAGTACGTCTTAGTTATTGGGCTTAGTACGTCTTAGTTATTGGGTTTAGTACGTCTTAGTTATTGGGCTTAGTACGTCTTAGTTATTGGGCTTAGTACGTCTTAGTTATTGGGCTTAGTAAAAAAAAGCCCAATAACTTATTTGTATACCAAGCTTGAAATCATCATATTTCCCCTTAATAAGCAATCTGAGGCTTCTGTTTTAAGGAAGGAGCTGCCAACACAATGAAACCCTATAGAGAGCTGTGATGTATGCTGTTGGTATCAAGCCTAATGTACCTAACTACATTGGATAGTTTAACGATAGATAACTTATTAGGCAATATACGTCACCTCTAGTGAGTGGCCCTGCCCTTCATGCACTTTTTCTGCATGTGGCCCTCAGGGAAAAAAAGTTTGGACACCTCTGAGCTAAATGAAGTTGCAGAGATGAACAAAAGAGAGAGAAAGATACCTTTGGAGAGGCTTTGAGAGCCGGGGTGGGAATGAGAGGAGGGCTCCAAAGCAAGATACGCTAGTGAGAGATCGGAGACAGAGAAGAAGGGAACGTTTAAAAAGGTGAAGGGGTCGGAAAGATAGAAAGAAAGGGGGTGAGAAGCTGGAGGTGAAAGCGGCTTCTTTTGTAACATTAGTTTGTCTACACATCGACTAGCTTGCACCACTTTTAGCACCTGAGTGGGTTTCACCAGCACTGCACCGCTCCTCTTTCCACCTGTTCAAAGAAAAGTGGTAACTCTAATCATTGAAACATTGCCTTTTAGTAAATAACAGAAGGAGGAGTCTCTCTGAAGCAGAGACGATGCACCTTTCGAGCTGAAGGGTCTTTGAGCAGGTTTTCTCTCAGTGGTCGTGCTGTTGTGTTAAATGTTTGTTTTCCATGTCTTGATATTTGTCAAACTTCAGACTTGATGCGACCATTAAAGTATTATCGTATGGTATCCAGATACTATCCACTGTTGTTGCATTTTGGGGGTTTGTTCCCTTGTATTTCCACTTAAGTAAGAACTCTTCAAGCTGGCTTTTAATGTGTGATTGATGTTTTATCGCTTGATTTTAATGTGATTGTTACTATATTTAATTGTTGTCCTTTTCTTTTTTTCTGTAAAGCGACTTTGAGCACCTGTAAAAGTAAAAGAGCTTATATAAGTATGCCTATTATGGCGCATTTCCACTACAGCGCGGTTTAAGTCGTCTTTGGTTGCGTTTCCACTCGGCGTAGTTCCGGCTAGCGGGTACTTTTTCACAGTTTTCTGGCTCTCCAAAATCGGGCTGAGTATGCTAAACTGGTGAGAGAATCGCTGGCAACTACAACAAAATGAACATATTTGACCGTGATTTAATTGTAATACACGTTTCAAAATGATGCCGAAGTAACAACACACTGATACCGGTTAGTAAAAACCTGAATTAATGCTTTGACAAGTCTGCAGACAGACGGCAGAGAAACACCCTTTAAAAATGCGTGCTTTCTAAATGTAGCTTGGCTAAGCTAACGTTATATATGCTCCGACCGTCCACCCTCACAACAACGACCTACAGACATAAATAAACCAGCGACTGTATTCGCCATGACACAGGCAGTCTGTGGTTTGTACTTGTTTAGCTTCCGTCTAGTTTCTGAACAGATATGAGGAGCTGTGAGCGCTGAGGGCTAACGGCTAACAGCTAACAGCTAACTGCGTTACCATAGTTACTGCCCCAGTTCCTAAACTGTAATGGAGGCGCAGCAGAAAGTACCGTACTAAGCCGAGCGAGGCCCTGCAGTGGAAAAGCGCCATACATGTGAATTCCCCCTCTGTGGACTAATAAAGGTATTCTGATTCTGACTAAGAGACTCTTTGTATTCCACAAATTGAAATGCTGTAAAACACGTACATTCAGTGGCGTCACAAACTACATTTGAGCAAGAATTAAAACGTATTAAGCAGAGCTAGAAAGCCTTCAGCAGCTGCTCAAATGAATACAGGCTGTCGTCGAGTAATCCGAGGCTCACAGTGACCTCTGGATCTGGACCGTGCGCCAACAACGTTTAAAAATAACCTTTAACCAGTAGAGCTGTCTTTGTTGCACGCAGGAAGACGGCTACTGACACACACAATGCATACAATCTCTCACGTAGCATTGACGTCAAGAATCAAAAGACGTAATGTACACACACTAGTGCTGGTTGTAAATACATTTATTGACAGCAATAAACTACATTATAAAAGCAAAGTTCAATGAGTTTCAATATGTGGTGTTTTAGCTCAATATTCTGGTTGTCAGACAGCTTGCATACTGACAGTCAATTAGTGACTAGATTAGTGACTCAATTAGTGACTCGTGCCAAAAACCAGACATGTCTTCATTTCTCAAAGACCACCACGTGTATGTTAGCATGCCATGACTGTTTAAGTACATCACTAAGCACTATAAATAGATCTAGCTTGATTGTGCACAGCAGGTACATGAGACCTTGACTTCCTTACTGTAACCCTTCTCACACACGTGCAGACACACACACACACACACACACACACACACACACACACACGGAAATGAGCTATTAGCTATAATCTGGCATAATTCATCTCTTCTCTTTTCTGAGATTAATGTATTTGTATGCACGGTCCTCTTTGAAATACAACACACACACACACACACACACACACACACACACACACACACACACACACACACACACACACACACACACACACACACACACACACACACACACACACACACACACACACACACACACACACACACACACACACACACACACACACACACACACACACACACACACACACACACACACACACACACACACACACACACACACACACACACGTCCGGATATCATCAGTAATTCAATTAATATAACGGTTAAACGACTCGATAAATGACCCTTTTCCCAACACACATTTGATTAAATAAGCTGTAAACATTTACATTTCAGTCAAATGTGTTTTTTTTTGGACACGACGAGAAGAGTTTGTATTTTGAGAAATGTATATTGTTATTATTAATAGCAGATATTACAGTGGAGGCGTTTCTTGTATATCCTCTGTGGTGGGAAATCAGCTGCAGACAGGAAGTCCCATCTATCCAACTGTTGTATCACTGCTCACGCATACCAAACATTTTTGAATGTAAACACGCTTCAGACTTGCCTACTTCCTGTCTTTCAAGGAACACACACTACAGTGAACACACACACACACACACACACACACACACACACACACACACACACACACACACTTCCTGTCTTTCAAGGAACACACACACACTCTTTCTGCCTGACCTTGTCACCTACACTCACCCTCCACAGCGAAACTGTCATACATCTCCTCATTGTGAATGTTGAAAACCGGCATGGTCCGAATCCTCTCTCGACAGTTCTGTCTTCCTTCTCTATCAAAACCCCTCCTCCCTTTCCCCTCCTCATCACTCTGTCCCGTGACTCTGACTTTGAACTACACTTAACCCTTAATTCCTCGCTGTCTCACACACACACACACACACCGGACACACACACTGTCAGAGCCGTCTGATACAAACAAGCACAGTGAAAATAGGCGTAATGACAACCCTGTGGTAAATCCGTATCCAAAGCATCTGCTCACTGATTTAAAATAACTCTCAGGCTACTTCACGGCGACACAAGCTCAATATTTTTAATAGCAACTGTGCTTTTTAAGTGATATCTGTCGTGTCAAATGATCATATAGTCATTTAAAACATATAGTCTTATTCTCTGATTGTGTAAATTGTGTTTTTCGTCTTGTATGTGTTTAACAGAGACGTATGTTAAGGCTTTCATTTCAGGAGGAAGTGTACCACGTGGATTTACAAATGGTTAAGGACGAGGAGGTTTGATGTTTAGATGATGCCTAAGGGAATTTAAGGGTGGGACCAGTTGGATATTCTCTCTTCTATATAGCGAGACTGTAAGCTGTGAGAACTTCTCGATGCTCTGACGGTACGTCCACACGGCAGCTTGACGGTACGTCCACACGGCAGCTTTAGACGACTCTTCCACCGCTTCTCTGCCCGTTGACTTTGAATGGGGATGACGTCACTTTGCCTCGCTTTTCGCCGCACTGCATTGTGGGGGAGCGAAGCGAAGATTTCCAGGATGTCCAGGATTCAAAAGTTGAGCGATGTTCAACTTTTGAAGCTGAGCTGGAAGCGCCAGCCAATCAAACACGTTTATGCAAATCTGACCGTAGAAGCGCTAGCCAATCAAACCGCGTGTAAGCAGGGAGAACCAGACCGCAGTTCATTTCCTCATATTCCAAACGAGAAGTTCCGGTAGCAAATCACCCGGTTCTTTACGACCAGAACTATTACCGGGATACAAACCGGAGGAACCGGCATGGAGGGAGGAGGCAGAGGCAGTGGGGGAAACTGGTAGGTTTCGCCTGTTTGGGGAGTTTATATATATATATATTGCTCGCATAAAATCCCCGGGTTTTTTGCTTTGTATGTCGGGGGCGGGAGATTCATGTGATTGGTTGTTGGTCGCAAAAAATCCCCAAGCTCTCAGACACGCCCAGCTCCAAGACTTTCAAGATGTTTTCAAAGCTGCTGTGTGGACGTACCGTTAAGCTGCTGTGTGGACGTACCGTGAGGATGAAGTAGCTCCGTTCCTACATTTGGGATCGATTTCCCTCGTATATTGACTTTCTTTATTACTTTATTAAATATAACAAAAGAAACACTTTGTCCGTGAATCATTTATCCGTTTCTCTTAAGAATGTCCTCCACAATATCCAAATGGGCACTTACTCATGTAGCGGAAGGTCTCCTCGGCCAGCATGGGGGAGATGGCAGTGAGTTGTCCGGTGCCGTCGTCAGGAGAACATCCCGGAGACACCGCCCAGTCCTGGCTGTCCGACAGGTAAACTGATCCAGAGTCAGCCGAACCGGAGCCCATCGAGCCGAAGGTCTTCCCGCTGCTGCCCAGCCCCTCATCTGGGGTCAGAAAACACTCAATGTCAGAGATGGGAAAAGTACACACATCCTTAACTCAAGTAGAAGCACAGATACTCAAAAATACTCTCGTGAAAGTAGAAGTACTGACTCTAATTATGGTTTTACATTGTATGTGTTCCCTGTACAGCTCTTTGGCCAACTGAGGTGGTTTTAAATGTGCTATATAAATGAATAAAGTTGATAAGAAAAAGTCCAATAACTTATTTACGACCAAAGCTTGAAATATACTGATTTAATGTACCAACATTTGATTAATTTCGCTGACTTATAACTTCACTTATGAAGCAATATACATCACCTCCAGTAAGCCCAGCCCTTTGTATATTTCCCTGTATGTGTTGACAAGTATAGTCTCTGGTTTTATACACACTCTTAGCTCCGTACCCGTCTCAGTGCTCGACTCCTTCTTCTCCACCGCTCGGGGTTTGACTTCAAACATGTCCTCTCTTTTGGAGTGGCGACAAACAGCTGGACAGGAAACGGGAAACGGCTAAAGCTGTGACATCACATCCTGTTCCTGCTGTGGTGGGCGGCGACCCGCGCACACCTTTACCTGAGGAGAGTCATCAATAATAAACATCTTAAATGTGAGATTATATCA
Source organism: Pseudochaenichthys georgianus (assembly GCF_902827115.2). Classification (NCBI taxonomy): domain Eukaryota; kingdom Metazoa; phylum Chordata; class Actinopteri; order Perciformes; family Channichthyidae; genus Pseudochaenichthys; species Pseudochaenichthys georgianus. The sequence goes on from NW_027263137.1 coordinate 142,237, forward strand.
TTCAAGATGCAAGGCTTTCATTGTCATGTGTACATCGCTGGTAGCTACAGTGTAGACATTACGTTAGATGTTAGACGCTTTTATCCAAAGCGACTTACATACTCAGTACTGTGGCCAATCCCCACAGGAGCACCTTGGGGTGAAGTGACTCAAGGACACAACGACATGCTGACTGCAGTGGGGTTTGAACCTGTGCCCCCCTGACCCCAACGCACAACCCACTGCGCCACACGCCTCCCTATCAATGAAAATCTTAGGTCACAGCTCCTCCAACAGCGCAACGCAATAAAACAGATAAAATAGTGCAAGTAAATGCAATAGAATTTAATATAATAGAAATATCATCTTAAAGTTACACAGTATGTATGTATGCGTTTGTGCTGCAGTATTTATACCCAAAATCAGTGTAAGATAATGGTCATGAAGAGTAATTTTGCTGCTAACCCCTAGTACATCTATGATATTACTCAAAACATCTAAGGTATTTAAAGTATATTTAAGTATGTATATTTATTTACACGAGCACAAAGCATACCAAACGCTGTATACAGTTTTTCCATGTCCTCCTTTCTCTCTCTGTTTTAATCCAATGCAACATTTATATATAAATAAATAAATAAATAAATAAATCAAAAAATCAGTTTTTAGGGACGGCTGAAGGGGAGATCGATCCCTCCCACATCCTGTAGCAGATCTCTTCCCACCAGAGAATTGGAAGAATAAACGAGCAGCTGTGGACAGTCGCTTCTGGACAGTATGGTGCTGTAATTAGCTAGATTTCTTTTCACATCTTTAGTCTCAATTTCAGTCTGTTTTGATATATATATTTTAAATTTAAAATGTAAAACAACCTGCTTCTGCTGGAAAACATGTTTAAAAACTGGCCAAATCCAGCAATTCAGTATTGCACATCGATAACATTTTGTATAAAAAAGAATACGCAAAATGTAGGCAGAAAGCACTTCGAGATTTGTCTTGGCAGATGAGAAGCGCTATATAAATTAAATATATTATTATTATTATTAGAAAACAGCAAGATATCCTGATTTTAAAGACATTCGTTTGCCCCAAAAAGCAGGACCATAATGCAACTGGATAGCATCTTCCCTCAGATCGACCGTGCCTAAAGATACAGTCACTATCTGAAGAAAGGCATTCATCGATTTCACAGTACAGTAGACAACGTATCATGTTGTGTGTGTGTGTGTGTGTGTGTGTGTGTGTGTGTGTGTGTGTCAGTAGGAAGGCCTGAGGGAAGACAGAGTCCTTCATCCTCTGCTTACGTAACACTGGAGCTCTGTGGAGATTAATGTGACGGCACTGAGCCCAACATGACAGTGGATTAATAATAGTCACATAACGTCTAAGTGTTATTTCATTGACTGAATATTACAAATATGAATCGTCTTTATTGCGCGGTAGGTGCCACTTACGTTGGTGCAGCATCTTGCTAAGGCACGCTTTATTCTTCTGTCTGTGAGTCCTCTCATTACACTATGAAGCTTGTGATGCAGCGGAAAGGATTTACAGCAGCTCTGACTTGTTGTCACACACTTTGCTGTGGCTTGAAAACAGCTGGGGAAAACATCCAGACCACAAACTGGAAACCACCACTTCATGTTCGTTTAGTACACAGTCACGTCACGAGCTACCCACAACACTCATGCAACACTCGCCATATATATATAAATACGCCATTTTCCTGGAGGTGCAAATATCCTGGAAGTGCAAATATAAACAGCTAGCTAACGTAGCAATGCAGAGCGCACTCGTTTTTTTTTCTGAATTAACGACCGAAGAAATCGCTGCATGTCTTCGGATTACATCTCTGGACTTGAGGGGTGTGCTCGAGGTCGGTACCAGCGTGAACTAGAGCTGTGTGGGTTGTCCGATTGCCTTTACAGACTGCGTTGATTTTGGCTGCGTCTCCGTCTATCTTCTGGAAGCACCAGGTGAACACCCCACTTGTCACAATAATATTATCATGCCATTGCATACATGTGGTCTTTTAGAGTTGACTATATTGATTAAGGCAATAGACTATGATATTCAGTACAGGAAGCTGAGCAACACCTAGATGGTGTACGGCTGCTTGCACCTCGCGTAAAACGGCGGATACCGGAAGTACGGTGTCGCCCTCGGCCCAATACCCGTATGCGTGTGTGAAAGAATAAGCTGTGAAATGTTAGCATAGCCACAAGATGGTAACTGGGAAACACAGACAAGACTATGGGCCTTTTGTTTTTAGGTACGTAGGTAATTTTGAGAAACCAGCTCGAGTGCGCTAGAATTAGAAAATACACAGCCGGAAGAAATCTGCCACTTCCTCACAGAGCCCCTCCTCCAACACACACGAACGCGCACATGACCAACGAGGGCACGAGATCAGTCTGTGCCCCGATGGAAGGCTGACAGGCAGGCAGGCCATCCAGTTACTTTAGCCGGCTCAGATGATTGGTCGTGCTTTTCACAGCGCCACGGCTTCCACAGATGATATGTTTTAATGGATTTGTTGTCAAAGCACTTCAGATATTCATCGCTATCGGGATGTTGAGAGCATTCCATGGAATATAACAACAAGTGTATCTCGAGCCGGTTTCTTACCTACCCCCTCTTTAAGGGCCGTAATCAGAACCAGATAGGATGTACTGGGAAATGTTTGCAACAAAACAAAAGAAGGCCTTGCACATAAGTAGAAATTAAAGAGTAGAAATAAACAATACTAGTATTTAAACATCTCAAAATAGAATTAAATCAGCATTAAAAAGTAGAACATATATACAGTAGGACGTGAAGCTCAATAAAGCACAGTTTAAACAACGTGATTTTGTCACAGCTGCTTACATCAGACTCTCCCTTCACTTCGAATCTTCTCATTCAGCTGATCCAAAGTGACCTCCAACAAGTGCAGCCGGCGGGACATCAGGATCTGAACGCTAAAAAAACTCGCTGTAGCTGCACACATGTCAGATTCGTCACTGGATATGAGGGCTTGGTATTCAATGAATATGACATTGAAAGCAGCATGTGACCTTGACTGTAACATCAGAAAACTCAACAGCTTAATGTGGCATCACACAGCCCAAATAACCTTCAACAAATACCACTCAAATAGTGAAATATTAAAGACACTAGTTGTAATAATCTCCAGGTGCTGCTTTCTATTTGGGCGCAACGTCAATATATGAAAAACATTGGCAGACAATGTGAATTAAAGTCGTTACTTTTGTTGACTAACGAGACTTTGCACACGGGGCGGTCAACTTCACGAAGCTAACACTTACTCTACATGTTTATTTTAAGATATTATTAGGGATAGCTGTGACTATGACAGCCAGTTAAATACAAACAGATTAAAATGTACCACTGTGTCGAGGAACAGTAGTTCTTATATGGTCTTTAAATAATGATTCAGCATCTCAAAACAATGTACTTTGATTTAAATCCAATACATACTTTGGTTTTAGACCCACCCGGCTACTACGGTATTATTTTGGGGATATCCAGTCAATACTTTTCTCTTAACATTGTATATTATCCATAGATTTGATGTGTTACTCCTTTTGCAATGTATTTATATATAATCCAATGCCAATATTTGTATTCAGTATATTGTGTATTGTTGAGATACTCTAGGAATATATGTATTTTCTATTGTGTATATTTGCGGTTAATGTTTATTATATGTGTATGTTATTGCTAATACTGTATATGTAAAGTTACCATCAAACCTACAAACCTACAGACTGTTGTCATATCCTCAATTTAATATAGGATTGCATTTAACAATGTATTTATCTGAATATGTATTGACTACAATAAACATTATTTTTGATTTATCCTGGTATGTTTTTGTCTATTTTAACATGTATACAGACTCCTGGATTTACTTGGTCACTTACAACAGTCTCAGCTTACTGTATTATTCTTATCTGACATGGTTTACTTGAATCTGCTTTATTTTAGTCGCTATTTGTACTGCTTTTTAAACGTGTATTGTTTACGTCTTATATAACGTTGCATTAATGGAGCAGCTTAATATTTGCATTGCATATCTACACAGTAACGTCTGTGCATGTGAGAATGAAGCCTTCGCATTTGTACATTGCAATGATTATGTGTATTAAGCATCATGTGTTCCCTGTGAAGGGCGAGGGGTATGACAGCTTCGCGATTGCATCATTAAAACGCATGGAGCCTTAAATCACTGCGGACATTGCACCGCATGTCAGATTGTAATACACACTTACCTTAAATCGAGGTTTCTCCGCAGCATTGAGCGATCTCAGTGTTAAATACGGTGTGAATCCTGTAAAGCGAAACCTGAAACAATGGAGCGGAAGGGAGGGAAGTGACAAACACCACGCGAGTCATCAACGTGCAGCACGTGTGATGACGTATTTAACACGCGTTTTGTAGTTTTTTGTTTTTGTGTGTGTCTCTTACGTTTTTCTTTTAAAATGCCGTGAACAATTATTCCAAAACATCAGAAAAAGGCACTTAGCATCGCGGTTCATTATATGTATTCAAAATGGAGGGCGTTATGAACAGAAAACCAAATTAGAGAATTGTAAAAGTAAAATTGTTTTTTTTTACACAATTTAATTATTTCTATGATATCATGTCATAAGGATATTTTTTCTAATTTATTTTATATATACTGGATTTGCAGCATCCAGTGTTATTGACTGGAAACGTGAAGGTTTGTAAATGACTCTTGATTAATAAAGTTTTTTTTCTTCAAACAACACCGAGTCATCCACGTGCGACATGTGGGTGTGATGACGTCTTTATCACGCGGCAGTAGTCTGTGTCAAATTAAAAAGAAGATTATTGTTCGCGTCGGTTTGGACTTTCTTTGCACTTCGCAAGTCTTTTTGCACCAACACGTGGCTTTGGATAACAGCCTTACATGTGTAACCAGTTTGCGTCGAAGTGACAGATTTGACAGCAGAAGGTAAGCAGCCTTTTCTCAATGCATCAAACACAATGTAGATATTCTTTAATTAACTCAAAGATTGAAGCATGCACATTCATTACAAGCTGCAAGAGCATGCATGGGAGAAACCGAAATGTGAACGTGTTAAATCTAGTGTGTTAAAACAGTGTCTCCCGAAATTAGATTATTAGCCTCGGACTAAGTAGCTGGCTGCAGTTACTCCTAACCTTGAAGTGGAAGTGAATTGATTTTAAAAGAAAACAAACATATCAATCGTATTTAACTCCAATGGACAGCTTCCCCCCCCATCTATGTATATACTCGCATTTTAGACTATGTTACTAACTGTATATCTGTAGACTTGGTATGTCTTAAATGTCCGGTAACGATGTATTAGAACGAAATCTAAAATGAAAATGGTAAATAAGTAATCTGTATGTCAAATATGTCTTGTATGTCTTAACATTTAAATGATATGATGAATTGGAAATGGGGGACCCGATGTAAACAAGACGAAAGTCTTTCTCTGGTCTGCATACCCTTAACAATTGTATTTTTTGAGCTGTACTGTACCCAATATACAAGCTGTTAATAAACTTTTCAATCAATCAATCAATCAACGAATGATGCGTTTGACGTTTAGTAGGAGGGTAGGTAAGTAGGAGGGTAAGTAGGAGGGTAGGTAGGAGGGTAGGTAAGTAGGAGGGTAAGTAGGAGGGTAGGTAGGAGGGTAGGTAGGAGGGTAAGTAGGAGGGTAGGTAAGTAGGAGGGTAGGTAGGAGGGTAGGTAAGTAGGAGGGTAAGTAGGAGGGTAGGTAAGTAGGAGGGTAGGTAGGATAGATATATAGATGGATAGATATGTGATTGATCCCAAGTGTGTTCAGACATTAAAATACAATACTTAAAATACTTTAAAAAGTTGAAAAGAAAATGAAAAATATATAAACAATACAAACAACACAATATAAAAATATTTTGGATAATTAAAATAAAAAGTCAAAAATACCACAGGATCCTAAATACTACAGGAGATACTATAAGAAAGGAGAAACTCAAACTGTGTGGTAGGTGGGTAGGTGGGTAGGTGGGTAGGTGGGTAGGTAGGTAGGTAGGTAGGTAGGTAGGTGGGTGGGTAGGTAGGTAGGTAGGTGGGTGGGTGGGTAGGTAGGTAGGTAGGTAGATAGATGGATAATTTTGACAGCTATTGTAAATAACAACATTTCTTGGAAACAGAATAAAATACAAATATAATAAACATTAAACAAGTGACCCTAACCCAGCCAGAAGTGAGTTGTTGTTGTTGTTGTTGACAGCTGATTGAATATGTTAACTTATCACAGGAATATTTATTAACCAAAGACTGTCTCCAGACTCCATTCACCATTTCTCTCGCTGATGTCTGCTGGTGAATTGTTGCGATATGTCTGTTTCCTCGTGTCTTAATGTTCGCTCCCCCTCCCAGTCTGCAGGTCACCTGGTGCAGGTATGCTGCAGGTTGACGGATGAACTGTTGGATGGATTCATCGATCCATTCGTTTGTCTCCGGTCCCACTGCTGCTCCTCCTCCCTCCGTCCTCTCCCTCCACTGCTGTCCAGCTCCTCGGCCAGTGAGCGGATGAATGCCAAATCTCGTGATTGCACCTTCGCCCAAAGGACTCCATGTCTTTCTTGGTAAGCATTTCACGCTGCATGGGTTTTTACTTCGTCGATGTCAAGTCACAAATCAGCTGCTGAAGGTGGGATAAGGAAAAATGCTATCGGTCTATTAAGTTTATTATAACTTAGATATCAGAACGTCAGATATCAGATTATACGTATAGTCTTAACCACCATGGCATCTGCAGTTATGATATCGATTTGTTTGTACCTGCCATGGTCATTTAAGCACAAATCTTGAACAAAAATTCGATGTGTTTTGGCTGGAATCTGATCTTCTGCAGTCCTATGGCTTAATTTCTATATTTAATGTTAAGGTAGGAGAAGACTACTTTTCCATGTGTACAATAACAAAAAAGGCTAAATATCAGAAGCACAACTATGCATTAGATACACTCGCCTTTTATTACACATAAAGATCTTGATTTTGCCATTTCAGATACATCTTATGATATTAGACTTTCCATCTGCCTCTCTCTATTATCGAGCTCTCTCACCACTTGAGATGAATGCCTGTATATTCCCAGATGCTTGCTTTCCTCAAAAGCAGCGTATCACGTTCCACTTCACTCCTACATTTCCCGTAAGGCATGTTTCCTTCCCTCCCCTCCTTCACTAGGATTGTTCCTGCATTTCGCACACTCAAGTCCAGCCATTGGATGTAGAGGAGCGCTATGAGGACATCAGCCACCAGTTTCTGGTCAGTATGCTCCTCCATCATTATTCAATTGAGTCGCCAAGAGGCTAAACTTGGCTTTATGCGGTGATGCGTTTT
>NW_027263138.1:0-137573 GCF_902827115.2 Pseudochaenichthys georgianus
CAGCATTTCAGAAAACGTTACAGCATTTCACTAAACACCATAGCATTTCACTAAACACTACAGCATTTCACTAAACACTACAGCATTTCACTGAACGCTACAGCATTTCACTAAACACCATAGCATTTCACTAAACACTACAGCATTTCACTAAACACCATAGCATTTCACTAAACACTACAGCATTTCACTGAACGCTACAGCATTTCACTAAACACTACAGCATTTCACTAAACACTACAGCATTTCACTAAACACCATAGCATTTCACTAAACGCTACAGCATTTCACTAAACACCATAGCATTTCACTAAACACTACAGCATTTCACTGAACGCTACAGCATTTCACTAAACACCATAGCATTTCACTAAACGCTACAGCATTTCACTAAACACCACAGCATTTCACTAAACGCTACAGCATTTCACTAAACACCATAGAATTTCACTAAACGCTACAGCATTTCACTAAACACCACAGCATTTCAGAAAACGGTACAGCATTTCACTAAACGCCGCAGCATTTCAGAAAACGCTACAGCATTTCACTAAACGCTACAGCATTTCAGAAAACGCTACAGCATTTCACTAAACGCTACAGCATTTCACTAAACGCTACAGCATTTCAGAAAACGCTACAGCATTTCACTAAACACCACAGCATTTCACTAAACGCCACAGCATTTCACTAAACGCTACAGCATTTCACTAAACGCTACAGCATTTCACTAAACGCCACAGCATTTCAGAAAACGTTACAGCATTTCACTAAACACCATAGCATTTCACTAAACACTACAGCATTTCACTAAACACTACAGCATTTCACTGAACGCTACAGCATTTCACTAAACACCATAGCATTTCACTAAACACTACAGCATTTCACTAAACACCATAGCATTTCACTAAACACTACAGCATTTCACTGAACGCTACAGCATTTCACTAAACACTACAGCATTTCACTAAACACTACAGCATTTCACTAAACACTACAGCATTTCACTAAACACCATAGCATTTCACTAAACGCTACAGCATTTCACTAAACACCATAGCATTTCACTAAACACTACAGCATTTCACTGAACGCTACAGCATTTCACTAAACACCATAGCATTTCACTAAACGCTACAGCATTTCACTAAACACCACAGCATTTCACTAAACGCTACAGCATTTCACTAAACACCATAGAATTTCACTAAACGCTACAGCATTTCACTAAACACCACAGCATTTCACTAAACACTACAGCATTTCACTGAACGCTACAGCATTTCACTAAACACTACAGCATTTCACTAAACGCTACAGCATTTCACTAAACACCACAGCATTTCACTAAATGCTACAGCATTTCACTAAACACCATAGTATTTCACTAAACGCTACAGCATTTCACTAAACGCTACATAATTTCACTGAACGCTACAGCATTTCACTAAACACCATAGCATTTCACTAAACACTACAGCATTTCACTAAACGCTACAGCATTTCACTAAACACCATAGCATTTCACTAAACGCTACAGCATTTCACTGAACGCTACAGCATTTCACTAAACACCATAGCATTTCACTAAACACTACAGCATTTCACTAAACGCTACAGCATTTCACTAAACACTATAGCATTTCACTAAACGCTACAGCATTTCACTGAACGCTACAGCATTTCACTAAACACCATAGCATTTCACTAAACACTACAGCATTTCACTAAACGCTACAGCATTTCACTAAACACTACAACATTTCACTAAACACTACAGCATTTCACTAAACGCTACAGCATTTCACTAAACACCATAGCATTTCACTAAACACCACAGCATTTCACTAAACACTACAGCATTTCACTAAACACCACAGCATTTCACTGAACGCTACAGCATTTCACTGAACGCTACAGCATTTCACTAAACACCATAGCATTTCACTAAACACTACAGCATTTCACTAAACACTACAGCATTTCACTGAACGCTACAGCATTTCACTAAACACTACAGCATTTCACTAAACACCATAGCATTTCACTAAACACTACAGCATTTCACTGAACGCTACAGCATTTCACTAAACACTACAGCATTTCACTAAACACCATAGCATTTCACTAAACACTACAGCATTTCACTAAACACCATAGCATTTCACTAAACGCTACAGCATTTCACTAAACACCATAGCATTTCACTAAACACTACAGCATTTCACTGAACGCTACAGCATTTCACTAAACACCATAGCATTTCACTAAACGCTACAGCATTTCACTAAACACCACAGCATTTCACTAAACGCTACAGCATTTCACTAAACACCATAGCATTTCACTAAACGCTACAGCATTTCACTAAACACTACAGCATTTCACTGAACGCTACAGCATTTCACTAAACACCATAGCATTTCACTAAACACTACAGCATTTCACTAAACGCTACAGCATTTCACTAAACACCATAGCATTTCACTAAACACTACAGCATTTCACTGAACGCTACAGCATTTCACTAAACACCATAGCATTTCACTAAACACTACAGCATTTCACTAAACGCTACAGCATTTCACTAAACACCATAGCATTTCACTAAACGCTACAGCATTTCACTGAACGCTACAGCATTTCACTAAACACCATAGCATTTCACTAAACGCTACAGCATTTCACTAAACGCTACAGCATTTCACTGAACGCTACAGCATTTCACTAAACACCATAGCATTTCACTAAACACTACAGCATTTCACTAAACGCTACAGCATTTCACTAAACACCATAGCATTTCACTAAACACCCAACCCAGTCTCACGGCATTTCGTGTTCACCAACACGATTTTTAATCTATTGATTCGTGTTCACCATCACGATTTGCCCCTTTTTTTCGTGTTGCACAGCACGATTTTAAAATCAATGTATTTCTACTGGTAACGTGATTCGTGCCTGCAGGCTGCAGCACGTCTTTTTCTCCGGTCGGGTCGTGGAAGACCGGAAGCTGTGTGGTTCATTAAAACATGTTCTTACTCAATATCAAGCCACAATTATTGCTTTTATTTTAAATCGTATAATTTCGGACTTTTGTTGCCGTCTGTGAGGAAAATAAATGGGGCTCAGAGCCTCAGGATACTGAAATCTGTATTTTAAAATATTTGTTTCCTTCTAATTTGTTATTCTTTTCAAAATAACACACTGTTATTTACTCACCAATAACACACAATTATCCTTGCTTTTATTTATTGGTTTAATTCCATAATCTCTGGCTTTTTTGGTGTCCGTCAGGAACTGCATTTCAAAATAAAAATAACCGGAAACAGACGCAGGCCTATAAGGGACATTTCGAGCATCATTGCGATTGTCAACATTTCTGAGTTTAGGATGGCCGAAGACACTACACTACCCATAATCCCCAGCTATCGTTTAGGACTACAGTCCCGTAAGGTTACGCAGAGCGTCAAACAGCTGTGTGAAATGGAACGAAACCACGCCAGACTATCCAAAACTGGAATCGAACACCCCCCCCAGAACTACACATGCTGGCTATTGTGTTTCGCAAAATGTTCTATGGGACGTCTCTACTGAACGTTTTCGTTTTTCCCACAATTAGAAGTTGCCATTATTAAACACATTGGTGTTATCAAATGTAAAACATATAATTAATAAATGGGTGAAAATCGCTTGTGGCCATAATGCGCAGCATTAATATATACCCACATGACAGCTCATTGCTACTTTGTAATTCTACTCCACTACAATTCAGAGGTTAACCTGGTATTTTTACTCCACTGCATTTATTTGAGTTACTTTGCAGATTCTGATTAATTATGTGAAATATAAACAACCCTTAAATCAGACTTTAGTCACACCTTAGTAAAATTCAGGTAAGGTGATTGTCAAGTGCCAACAATCAGGAGAGATATTTGATAGTTGGTGCTTGAGAAGACTAAACGTGTATCTGCAACTGACATGAATGGAAACAAGTAATAAAGTATATTCATTACTCGTTATTCTCTACTAATAGTTAATTAAAGACTGCATATTATGGCTATTTTGCACATCCCTTTCAAGATTTTCAAAGGTTTATTGACATATCATACACAACTACGGTGTAGTTATGCAATGAATGAAAAACTTGGGTCACAGGTTCCTCAACAGTGCATTACAAGACATCTACTGTATCAATATGTGTGTACCTCCACCATTAAACTGTCATATTCTGCACATTTCTTATTCTATCTACATACATAAGAGTATAATTAATGTGTATAATATCAGTTAAAATAAGTGCTTCAACATAGTTAACATTGCAGGAAAGCAATATATTAGACGTTAATTACTTTGTCAGGCTTAATATTTAATATTTAATGTTTAAATAAAGGTTAATCCGTTTTTCTGTTTTGCACCTCCTCCTATTAATATCTTTGTACATCCTGCACTAAACTGTTTTATTGTAGAGATCACTTATAGTATCTTCTTGATTTTTTATATTCTATATTTCTACTTTCCCCCTATGAAAGTATGTACTCTTAATATTTTTTTAATCAAATATAACACATAAAAACAATAATTCAATAACGTGCTTTAACCACTAGGAGGCGCACAAGGTACACACAGCCATAATAACTTTGTATTATTAGTGTGTATGTACAATATCTGAAGATGTATAGTTTTATGCATGCTTTCACATCATTTTACAGCATATTGCTATTTCAGACTCAGTATTTACATTCTTACATTCAAAGAAAATCATTAATATCTTTAAAAACTACAGTCCTTTTCTATCAGCTGTGCACCGTTATGGTGTAAATATAACCTATCTATGAATTATATCAAATGTAAAAGTCAGCCGAATTAGTGTTGATACTGCAAGGAGACGTATTGTGTGAAGAGAAATTGAAGATGTTGTTTAATTGTTGATATATTTATGATCCATGTCAAGTATTCAGTTTCGGCGCCATTTCTTCCAGTTTTTCCAAAGGTCTTCTCATCAGGGCTCTCTAAATAAAGAACTACGGCAGATCTGTAATATGTAATGCAGCCGAACCGTGTATTACAATGCCGTTATGTGATGACTTTCAAAGAGAAAAGCAAAAGCACTCGGAATTAAGTATTATTTTATACTTTTAAAATGTTTTCCGGATTTCATATAATATAAACACCAAATCCCAGCATGCATTGCGGCTAACACATCCAATCAGCGAGCTTAAAACCATAGCTGAGGATCTTGGGTAATCGCTCGAAATGCCTACAGTACGTCTGTTTCCGGTTATATTTATTTTGAAATTCAGTTCCTGACGGACGCCAAAAAAGCCCGAGATTATGGAATTAAACCAATAAATAAAAGCAAGGATAATTGTGTGTTATTGGTGAGTAAATAACAGTGTGTTATTTTGAAAAGAATAACAAATTAGAAGGAAAAAAAGATTTAAAAATACAGATTTCAGTATTCTGAGGCTCTGAGCCCCATTTATTTTCCTCACAGACGGCAACAAAAGTCCGAAATTATACGATTTAAAATAAAAGCAATAATTGTGGCTTGATATTGAGTAAGAACATGTTTTTATGAACCACACAGCTTCCGGTCTTCCACGACCCGACCGGAGAAAAAGACGTGCTGCAGCCTGCAGGCACGAAACACGTTACCAGTAGAAATACATTGATTTTAAAATCGTGCTGTGCAACACGAAAAAAAGAGGCAAATCGTGATGGTGAACACGAATCAATAGATTAAAAATCGTGTTGGTGAACACGAAATTCCGTGAGACTGGGTTGAAACACCACAGCATTTCACCAAACACCACAGCATTTCAGAAAACACCACAACATTTCACTGAACGCTACAGCATTTCACCAAACGCCACAGCATTTCAGAAAACGCTGCAGCATTTCACTAAACGCCGCAGCATTTCAGAAAACGCTGCAGCATTTCACTAAACGCCGCAGCATTTCAGAAAACGCCGCAGCATTTCACCAAACGCCGCAGCATTTCAGAAAACGCCACAGCATTTCAACTTATACGGAAAGGGTATTCCTTTAGGGAGAACTCTTCTTGTTTGTGATTGGACAGAGCCAGCCAGAGAAGCACTGCTGTGATTGGTTGTTTTTGCTGCCAGTCAAGAAATGACGCTTCGTGATTGGTCAACACCCAGCAACATGTCCCTAGACATCAGCCATTAGCTGTTAGCACACAGAGCTCACAGCTCCTCATATCTGTTCAGTAACTGGACCAAACTTAAACAAGTACAAACCACAGACTGTCTGTCATGGTGAATACAGTCGCTACTTTATTTATGTCTGTATGACATTGTTGTGAGTGTGGACGGAGCAGCTACAGGTTAGTTTAGCCCAGTGGTTCTCAAACTTTTTCTGTCAGGCCCCCCCTTTGGAGAAAAAAAAAAGTCGGGCCCCCCCAACACAAATAGTCAAGTAATGGGCCAAGTTAACATTTATTAAAATACATCAATATGAACGTGAGCATTCCTTTAAAAAAAATAAATAAATCACTTTGCAAAAACAGTGATAATAAAACAATGCTCCATAATTCTGTGTGGTCAAACAAATGAATACATAATACAATTGTGCAATCCCTTTGCTAGAACAATAAGTTATAATACTTAGCCACTATGCAATCTGTGCAAAAAAAATGAAAATAAAGAAAATGCTGATATTTGCTGTCTTATCACAGCATTAGTGGCTGCAATGAGCCTGTTTTGCACTGCACATTTCTTCAAAATCTTATTTGATTATTCAAAGATAACATTGTGCAACATGCATCTCAGCACATAGTTACTATGCTTCGGATCTCTCTAAGTGTGATGCATTGTTTGCCAAAACCAAGTTTGTAACTGCTGCTTCCCGTGCCTCATTGAAAATCCTTGGCCTTCCACCTGCACCTCTTTGTTTCTCAGTCCTTCAGATAAACAACAAAGATATAGTGGTTGGTCAGTGTCTGTGTTGCACAAAAGTAAGTTTACCACAGTCAATTGTGCAAGATTGTTGCACAGTTATAGTATGCAACATAACATTTAATTTCATTAGAGAGTATTCTTCTTTGTCCACGTCCTCTCCCTCCAGCTCTACCTCTACCTCTCATTCTTCCTCCTCTCACTCTCAGCCCAGCTCTTCCTCTTCCTCTTGCTTCCATGTTGGCTTCCATTGTTGCTGTAGGAAAGTTCTCACCTGTGGTGTTTTTATAGTGCTACCATCCTGATTGATGAGCCAACAATTATGCTATCAGGTGTTTGGTCAGGTGGAACGTGTTTCTTGATCATTGGTCCATGTGTGAGTCATTTTGAATATCAGTGTTTTAAATCAGCTAATCAATCAATCAATGTTTATTTATATAGTCCAATATCACAAATGTTACATTTGTCTCAGTGGACTTCACAGTTTGTACAGAATATCAGTATGACAATATGACACCCTCTGTCCTTAGACCCTCACATCGTACAAGGAAAAACTTCCAGAGAAAACCCACAGGTTAAAGGGAAAAATGGGAGAAACCTCAGGGAGAGCAACAGAGGAGGGATCCCTCTCCCAGGACGGACAGACGTGCAATAGATGCCGTGTGTAAATCGAAAAGATAATACATTTACAACATAGGTAGACCAAATGTTTGGAAATGCATGTGTCTACAGTATAATAAGAAGATGAATCCACGAGGATGTCAGCAATCTTGTGGCTGAGCCATCAAGGAAGTAGTATGGTGAGAGTCAGGCAGGACCACAGAGACAGGTTCAGCCATGACTCGAAGTCCAGGACTCAGGATAGAGAATCCAGGACACACGAACACAGCAACAGGATTAGCCTCGACTCAGGATCCCGGCGTATATATGTACACAAAAAATTTCCAAAAGATTTGGGGGAAACTAACATGTGACTTTATGTCAGATTCCTGTGTCTTACTTGGAGAAACGTGTGCAGTGGTTTGCAAAAAGTGCCATGTTGATTTGCAAATTGTGTGAAAAGCTGAAAACGTGGTTGGAGTTTTGGAGATTTGGGCCGATGTTTTGCTCTTTGAGTGTCAGTTAAAATAATTGTGCTTTATGTATAATTTTAGTGTGTTAGCAATCGAGAAAAACTGTAATCGTGTCCAAAACGTTTGAGACCCACTGAGATAACTTATCACTCACTCAGAGTCCTATAGTTCACTGAGCCTCTCAGTCTGACAGGAGAGGACTCTCCTCCACCTTGTTGTTGAAAAAGCTCCTTATATCCGTTAGCGTAGCTCGCTAGCAGTTAAGACTGCCCTTGGATGGGTAGTGAATGGGCCGAAGAAGACAGATGATGGCAGCAAGGCAGCGGATGGAGTTGTGAGCCACATTACAGCCAACCACATCTCCATAGCTAACATAGAGGAACTGTTGATCAAGCAATATAACAAAGACTTCTCAGAACTCAGCTGTGAAGACAAAGAAGAGATGTCCCAGGAGGATCATCAGTTAATGCGGTCAGTGGTAAAATCCGCTGAGTTAAGGGATGGGCACTACTGCATTGGCTTACCACTGCGAAACGAGACAGCCAAAATGCCAAACAACCGCTGCAAGTCTCTAAAGAAAGCTCAGAAAAAACCCGGACCTGTACAAAGATTACAAGGACTTCATGACGGGTACAGTATAATTGCAAAAGGCTACGCTGTCAAAATCCCCATAGAACAGTTAAGCCGAGAAGATGGACGCGTGTGGTACATACCTCATCACGTTCTCTACCACCCAAAGAAAAACAAGATAAGAGTAGTGTTCGACTGCACCTCCACATATCAAGGAACCTCATTTAACGATCAGCTGCTACAAGGACCTGACCTCACAAACTCCCTTGTTGGTGTCTTTTTGAGGTTCAGAGAAGAGCCTATTGCTTTGATGGCCGACATTGAGGCGATTTTCTACAAGGTCAAAGTCCCTGACCAAGATGCTGATCTTCTGCATTTCCTATGGTGGCAGGATGGTGATCTGAACAAACCGATGGAAGACTACCGAATGACAGTGCATCTGTTCGGCGCTACCTCGTCTCCCAGCTGTGCATCATATGCACTAAGAAGAACAGCACAGGATGGAGGAAGCAAAACAACACCCGAGGTGGTGGAAACGGTTCTCAGAAACTTTTATGTGGATGACTGTTTAAAGTCTGTGGATTCAGAAGATCATGCTGTTGCTTCGGCCAGGGACCTCAGACATCTGTACGCCAGTGGAGGTTTTAGGCTTACATAGTGGGTCAGCAACAGTAGGGCCGTCTTGTCGTCCATCCCTAAAGAAGACAGAACAACGGAAGTCAAAGATCTTGACCTGAACAATAAGCAGCTTCCTATGGAAAGAGCCCTTGGTACTCAGTGTTGCACTGAATCAGACACCTTCAGGTTCAAAGTGCAACCACAGGACAAACCAGCTACAAGACGAGGAATCCTGTCCATCGTTAGCTCCACCTATGACCCCCTCGGGCTCCTTGCCCCATTGGTACTGCCAGCGAAGCTCCTTCTGAGGGACCTTTGTAGGGAAAAGAGAGGCTGGGATGAAAAGATAGACAGTGGGCAGGCCCAGAAATGGATGAAGTGGCTGGCCGACCTTGAGCAGCTGTCAAAGTTTATGTGCAGCGATAAGTCAAACCGGCAGGGTTTGAACCCCTGAAGATGGCACAGCTCCACCACTATTCCGATACCAGCTTGGATGCATATGGAATGGCTACCTACATCTTGCAAACAACCAAGGCAAAATAAAGGTTTCCTTGCCGATCGGAAAGTCCAGTGTCGCTCCACTGAAACACATCACCATCCGGAGAATGGAGTTGACAGCAGCAGTCGTCGTTGTCAAGGTCGACAAGATGCTAAGAAGATAGCTCCAGGTTTAGCTGGAGCAATCTATCTTATGGACAGACAGTACTACTGTACTGAAGTATATTGAAAACAAAAACGGACTTCCAGTAAAAGAATATAAGTTCTTACAGTTGCTTAATTATGTTTAGATTATATGGTCCTACTTAAGTGTATTTTAGTAATTGGTATGCTCCCCGCCTAGCCAATTATGGGCCGGAAGTGTAGGAGCCATATGTTAAAATGTATATTTGAATATCATTATCCTTTGTTGTTAGTGCTATTATATCATTTATTGGAACCAGCCATGTGAAATTAACGGCATAGACGACCGCAGCTGTTCGTGATTACGAGACGTTATAGCCGACGGCAGCTGCTGGTGATTGGTGTGCGTGAGAAGGAGAAAGAAGCACAGAGCAACATAGTTTTTTGACCTGAGAGAATATGTGTTTGTATTTGATACCTTTTTGTGTACGTAAAAAACTAACTATCCTGAGACGTATTTTGTCCGAGTCAAGCTTATTTGCTATCTGTGAGCCGAATTCTGGATTACTGGAACTACACTGGGATTCATCCGTGAAGAGAACACCTCTCCAACGTGCCAGACGCCATCGAATGTGAGCATTTGCCCACTCAAGTCGGTTACGACGACGAACCGGAGTCAGATGGAGACCCCGATGAGGACGACGAGCATGCAGATGAGCTTCCCTGAGACGGTTTCTGACAGTTTGTGCAGAAATTCTTTGATTATGCAAACCGATTGTTGCAGCAGCTGTCCGAGTGGCTGGTCTCAGATGATCTTGGAGGTGAACATGCTGGATGTGGAGGTCCTGGGCTGGTGTGGTTACACGTGGTCTGCGGTTGTGAGGCCGGTTGGATGTACTGCCAAATTCTCTGAAAAGCCTTTGGAGACGGCTTATGGTAGAGAAATGAACATTCAATTCACGGGCAACAGCTCTGGTGGACATTCCTGCTGTCAGCATGCCAATTGCACGCTCCCTCAAAACTTGCGACATCTGTGGCATTGTGCTGTGTGATAAAACTGAACATTTTTAGAGTGGCCTTTTATTGTGGCCAGCCTAAGGCACACCTGTGCAATAATCATGCTGTCTAATCAGCATCTTGATATGCCACACCTGTGAGGTGGGATGGATTATCTCGGCAAAGGAGAAGTGCTCACTATCACAGATTTTTTCAGATTTGTGAACAATATTTGAGAGAAATGGTTATTTTGTGTATATAGAAAATGTTTTAGATCTTTGAGTTCTCATGATAAATGGGAGCAAAAACAAAAGTGTTGCATTTATATTTTTGTTCAGTGTAATTGAACCTGGTTCCTTAGGAGTTAATAGAGGTGAGATCTTGCTGACGTTGGAGGATCTGAGCCAAGCAGTAAACTTATATAGACTCAAAAACTTCTGTTAGGTTAATTAGTAGGTCTGAGTAATTTGCCGGAATAAATTATCAGGCCTCCCGACTCCCAAGAGTGTTCATCCCGAATGTAACCGCGGCACACGGCCTAAAATGTAGCTGTTCTACTGATCAAATTGGCTCTTTAACTCAAATTGATCAAACAGCAAAAACTCCACAGATTCAATTTAAGGAAACACGATACAGTTGGCAGTCAACAAAAAGGCCTAAGACAAGGATTTTCTCCCAAGAGTATGACATTAGTTATCAATATCAGATACATTTACAAACAATACTTAAACAAGTAAAAAGAACAACAATTTATTATGAATTCATCTACTATGCTATTTAAAATGGTATCCAGCGTATAAAAACCGGCTAAATGAGCGCAGACAGTTACTGTTGGGAGGGGGAAGCAAGCAGGTCAAATCTAAATATTATTCAGTTAAAGGGCAAATTTGATCAGTAGAACAGCTAAACTTTAGGCCGTGTGCGCGGCCGCGGTTACACAAAGTCTGAATGACATGTCTTTTTTTAAAGTCTTATTTTTGTACCTTTGCATCCTTTTGTTTTGAAATCTGACTTAAATTGCTATCGAGTCTAGATAACAGTTGTTGTGCACATCTACACAATAGAATGTAAACCTGTTGCTAACATCTAGCTTATGGTCCAAAAAGGGCGGGCAGTGCAATCACAAATGGTTTCATTCTCCTGAGAGACAGACCTCATCTGTTTAGCTGAATATTACCAGACTGTCACTCACTGCATACAGAGTCGATGAGATTTAGCAGAAGGGAAGAAGTCGTGAAGACAGAAAAGTCCTTGTTGTGTCGCAGACTTGCAGTACACCACGACTCTGTCTGACAGTGTCCTCTTTTGTGTTTCTCACACAGAGGAAAAGGCACTGGACATTTCTGCCCAACAAAGACTCATAGAAAATGATGATCCAAACCAAAGCACGTCTCTCTTTGCCAGGCCTTTTTATTTTTTAACAAGTGGAAAAAAAGAGCTTGAAAGATATTCAGTGTGTCTCCATTCCCTCTGAGCTCCCACAGCACTGCAAGCTTTGGATCATATTGGAGAGTAATGACATCTAATAATCCTTTCTGTCTTTTCATTCATATTTCCAGTGGAGGGTTGACTGATTCAGTTGTGCAGCACGACAGCATAGAAGCATGGTAAGAACGTATTTGAATTGCCTTAATTCCTATTTAGAGCAACAATGAGCTTGTATCTATATCAAGCAGAACAATTATTGCCAAAACTCCAAAATAAGTTATATTTTAAATGTAAAACATTGTATTGTCCACTTCATAGAATAATTAATTTACAGTAAAGAACCCTGGTTGTGAAAAAAGAATAACTGTCAGAGATCTGGGGTGCGATGTGATATGAATCTGAAACAATTATCTTTGGCACTTTTCCAACTCTACTCCAGTAAAATCACGTTTACCATGAAAATGCTTCATACTCGTAAAGTCCTGCATTCAAAACCTTACCTAAGGAAAATAATTAAAAATACAATGTTGTTAAAGTACTAATAGGTAAAAGTATTGATTCTGCTGGAAATATGTTCCCTGCCAGTGTTTTTAGTCCTTTACTGTATGTACTGTTGGCAGGTTTAATCTGCAGCAATGCATCATATTCTGTAAAATCAGTATATGTTTGTAGCTTTCTCTCTATCCTTTGAGTAGCACATATCTGTAGAAAATCAATTTTGCATCCAATATTCTTGGATTTAGGAGAATTTGTTTAGGGCAACCTCATCTTCAATGATATACAAACATTCAAAATCAACACATCTGGAGATTAAGGCTACTCCCTCTCAGTCAACTAGTCAATTTATTAGTTATTGTGGTCTTGCTGAACTAAGATTTCGTAATTAATTCATTTCTAACCGCTTATTCAGAGTTGGGTTGCGGGGGAAGCAGTTCGAGCAGAGAGTCCAAAACGTCCCTTTCCTTGACAAGGCCTGGCAAGGCAAGTTTATTTATATAGCACCTTTCAACACAAGGCAATTCAAGGTGCTTTACAAAAATGAAAGACATTCAGAGAAAGGCATTTAAAAACAGTAAAAGATAATAAAAGAAACAATAAAAAGTTACAGTGCAGTTTAAGATATGAATAGTTCACACAGAAGTTCCACTTTACTGATGAACACAACGGCTCAGTTTCAATTAAATGCAGCGACAAAAAGATAAGTCTTCAGCCTGGATTTAAAAGTAGTAAGAGTTGTTGCGGACCTGCAGGTTTCTGGGAGTTTGTTCCAGATATATAACTGAATGCTGCTTTACCATGTTTAGTTCTGACTCTGGGGACAGAAAGCTGATCAGTCCCTGAAGACCTGAGAGATCTGGATGGTCCATAATTTAGCAGAAGATCAGAAATGTATTTTGGGCCTAAACCATTCAGTGCTTTATAAACCAGCAGCAGTATTTTTGAAATCTATTCTTTGACACACAGGAAGCCAGTGTAAAAACTTCAGAACAGGAGTGATGTGATCCACTTTCTTAGTGTTAGTGAAGACTCGAGCAGCAGCGTTCTGAATCAGCTGCAGCTTTCTAATAGATTTTTTAGTGAGACCTGTAAATACACCGTTACAGTAGTCCAGTCTACTGAAGATACAAGCATGGACACGTTTTTCCAAATCCTGCTGTGACATTAGTCTTTTAATCCTAGATATGTTCTTTAGGTGATAGTAGGCTGATTTAGTAATTGTTTTAATGTGACTGTTGAAACTCAGGTCAGAGTCCATGACTACACCTAGATTTCTGGCTTTATCTGTTGTTTTGAACATTGCAGGCTGAAGCTCAGCGCTAACTTTTATACGTTCTGCCTTGGCTCCAAAGACCATTACCTCAGTTTTATCTTTGTTGGAGAAAGTTCTGACACATCCAGTCATTGATTTGTTCAATGCACTTATTCAGTGTTTTAACTGGAGAATATTCTCCTGGTGAAATGGTTATGTAAATGTGTGTGTCATCCGCATAGCTATGGTAACTTATTTTGTTGTTTTCATTATCCGAACCAGTGGTAGCATGTAGATGTTAAAGAGAAGAGACCCCAAGATGGAGCCTTGAGGAACCCCACATATCATATTTGTCAACTCAGATTTGTATTTAGCTATAGAAACAAAGTTGTTTCTGTCCTTTAAGTAGGATTCAAACCAATTTAGAACTGTTTCCGAAAGTCCCACCCAGTTTTCTAGTTGGTCTAGTAATATGTTGTGGTCAACAGTATCAAACGCAGCACTGAGATCTAATAATACTAACACTGAAGTTCTGCCACTGTCTGTGTTTAAGTGGATGTCATTGAAGACCTTTACAAGAGCAGTCTCAGTGCTGTGGTTTGGACGAAATCCTGACTGGAACACATCTAAACAGCTATTTAAATGCAAGAAATTACTCAACTTTTGAAGGAGCAAGGACTGGCTTATCTAAAGCCAGTTGAGTAGCACTTGAAATGTTTTTGCTCTATGAAACCTGATGTACTTATATGATTCTGTTTTCTTCAAGGTTGTATTTTGTTGGTCGAACGCACTTATTGTAAGTCGCTTTGGATAAAAGCGTCAGCTAAATGCAATGTAATGTAATGTAATGTAATGTTGGAAGACTACTTTTTCAATGATTTTACCTAGAAATGGGAGGTTTGATATGGGCCTGTAATTGTTCATTACTGAAGCGTCTAGATTATGCTTTTTTAAGAGCGGTTTAATTACTGCAGTTTTCAGGGACTGTGGAAAAACACCTGAGTGAAGAGACTTGTTTACTATATGAAGTAGATCTGAGGCCATGCAAGGAAAAACATTTTTGAAAAACCCTGTTGGAATAATATCAAGGCAGCAAGAGGAGGATTTCAGAAGTTGTATAATGTCCTCTAGGTTTTTATCATTAATCTGATGGAATTGTGTCATGGTGTTTGAATTGATAATGGTGACGCAGAGACAAAACATTTGCTGTTCCTGATGCAGAGGCACTGACTGCTTGTCTGATTTTCTGAATTTTGTCAGTGAAGAAGTAGGCATATTCATTGCACGCCCTGGTGGATAGAAATTCAGAGGCTACTGACACTGGGGGGTTAGTTAGTCTGTTGACGGTAGCGAACAAGGCACGTGCGTTGTTTTTGTTGTTGGCAATGATATCAGAGAAGAAAGACTGTCGGGCAAATTTCAATTCCAAATTATAAAGGCCAAGTCTCTCTTTATAGATTTCAAAGTGCACCTAGAGATTTGTTTTTCGCCACCTGCATTCAGCTTTTCGACACTCTTTTTTCTCTGTTCTCACGGTCATGGCCTTTCTCCATGGAGATATTTTCTTCACAGTCACTTCCTTTACCCTAGTTGGAGCAATGGCATCTATAACAAATTTAATTTTTGAATTAAAATGATTTACTAGCTCATTTACTGAGATGTTAGCAGAGGCAAGTGTGGAAGAAAAATTCTGAGTAAACATTTTCCTAGTATTTTCAGTTAAATATCGCTTTGTGGTTACCTCTTGTTGAACATTTTTGTGAACAGAAATAGAGCTCTCAAAGAAAACACAGGAATGATCAGAGAGTGCAACATCAGTCACCACAACCTTAGAGATATTCAGACCCTTTGAGATAATTAAGTCCAGAGTGTGCCCCTTATTGTGCGTGGGCTCCGTCACATGCTGAGTCAGTCCATAGTTATCAAGAACACAAAACAGTTCTTTAGCCCCTCTGTCCTGGGGGTTGTCAACATGGGTGTTAAAATCACCAACAATGACTAGACCGTCAAAGTCAATACACACTATAGACAGCAGTTCAGTAAATTCATCAAAAAAGCTTGCACAGTATTTGGGTGGTCTATAGATATTTAGGAACAGAGCTCGAGAGGAGCATTTCAGCTGAAGGGCCACATATTCAAAAGAAGCAAAGTTCCTATACGATGTCTTCCTGCATTGAAGGGAATCATTGAACAGAATAGCAACTCCACCCCCTTTCTTATGCATTCTTTCCTGACTCATAAAACTAAAGTTGGGAGGGGTTGATTCGATAAGAACAGCTGCACTGTTATTTTGTTCAATCCATGTTTCCGTTAAAAACATAAAATCGAGATTGTGCTCAGTGATAAAATCATTGATTAAAAATGTTTTACCTGCCAAAGACCTGACATTTATTAAAGTTAGTTTAAGTGTGTTGAACACACTATCAGTCAGGTTTTTTGTAACAAGCTGTGGCTGACATGGAATCACTTCTAAATTAGATCAAACTTTTGAGCGCTTCCTGTGTCTAAGCTGATTCACCGCTCTTAATCTATTACCTATCAACACAGATATCGGCAAAGCTACAGGCAGGCAGGGCCCTGGCATGTCCTGGAAAGAGTTGTTTTTCTAAAGCTTTCTATACACAACTAGATTTGAGTTAAATGTTCGCATGATTCCTGCAAAAAGTTGTACAGATCTTGCAGTTAAATTAACTATCGATTAGTCAACCAAATCGAATGAGTGTTAGTCCACTAAGAATTTATTTAGTTATGGACATCCCTGGAAAATCATGATGGGGTCATATCAAATGTCTTTAAATTAATCAAAATAACTTTAATTTGTACTTTGGAAGGTAAACACGGCTGTAAAACTTAAACTGTAAACCCATGGATTGTTTAATTTGTCAGCCTGTATTCCTCTAATATATAGCATCTCTGAGCGTCAGTGCAGTCTCTCTTCATTTGCATCCTTTTCAAAGCTGTCTGTCCCTGGGAGGGACAAAAGGCAATCTGCCAGCAGGCTGAGTAATAAGCTGCTATATTCTCTTTCAGCCTCCGAGAGAATAAAGGCCCCATTGCTGTTTCCAAGCCCTCTGCTTTATTTCACAGCATCCTGTTGGAGTGACTGTACATTTCTCTCCAAGCCTTGCCTCTTGTTTTCTTATAATTGCTTCTGTTTGAGACTCTCAGCAGCTGCCCCAGGACACAGCAACAAACCATGTGGAAAATGGTGCTTTCGTTGTATCTAAAAATACACGCAGAAGATAATTTAAGATAGCGTATACAGTACAAATTCAAGAGAAGGTTTATGATAATGAAATACTCCCATCTACTATTTTAAACACATTTCCTTATGTTTTCTGGCTCCACCATATATTGCTTCCTTTGATTGCTTTTCTACAGTAGACCATTCATACAACATTTCTTCTTTTAAAGTAAATTGGACCTCTGTGAACTGTTGTAGTTTATAAAACCCTATGAATAAGGAGTAAACTCCATTATAAGAAGGCTGAGGTTCATTAATCTCATTTTCCTGGTAGGAAATGAGCTCATTGCCTCCTTTGTTCGCCTGTCAGTCCTGTGAATAAGCTCAGTAAAGCAGCGTGAGGCGTCCTTCCTGACACAACCTGTCTTCTTAGTTTCCTGTATTCAGCGAGAAGTGAGCTAACACGAGTGGAGGGAAGATCCTGGTTTCAGGGTTGCATTGAGAGCAGAACCCCAGAGGATTGTGGGATTTGGCAGTGATATCTTCGGATTTTTGTTTCTTTTTTTTCCTCTATTAAAGCTCAGATAGCATTTGGATGCACTCCAAGCCAGAGGACATGTGAAATCTCATGATAAGAGTTTGTCCTTAAGCCATTCGATCCTTCAGTTATAATGTAGGATAGATGACAGTTTTGGATATTATTTATTAAAGAGCATTGAACACAAACAAAAATGATGACAAAATAACTAGATAATAGCAAATTTGACAAATTAATATATTGATAAGACATAAAATCAATAGCTCATACATCAAGTACAGCATGGAAATAAATCATTCATTCAAGTCGTTGATTACACTAAGTTATTATGATGATAATATATATTATTGTGTATTGATAATGTATTGTCCATCATGGGAGTGTGGGCAGAATTGTAAACGCATCATTATATGCCCCCTGAAGCTTTTAATTTTTGATTTACTATAATTGCACCAGAAGTGGGCTGGATACAGTAAAGTAGAGTCCAGTAAAAACACTTTTTTAACATCTGGTCAGTGGTCACATGTAAAAGTGACATGACATAATTTTGGCTTGTGCTTTCAGTTTGCATAACTGGCACTGCACATCATCATCATCATCATCATCATCATCATCATCATCATCACATAGATCAGCCCTGATGATTTGACCCTAATGTCTTACTTGGTTTGGCAAATGTAGCGCTTTGTCTGCCATAAATAATTTAAAGACACATTTGAAGGGTGCAGATATGCCTCCACCCCATTTAGCTTAATGAGAGTGTCAGGGTGCGTGGAAAAGGTAGGACCCAAATGCAGTATTAACAAAAAGCGAGCTTTAATTTACAAAAAAGCCGATGACAAAAGAAAACAAGCATTTGCATTACCAAAACAGGGGAGCACGAGTAAATAATCCAGGATCAAACTTCAAGGACAAACATGGAGCGTAACATGAAGGGAAAGACAAACAATGAACCGACACTGAACACAGGAAGAGACAAGAGTAAATACAGGGAGGGGTAATCACGAGACGAGAAACAGCCAGGCAGGGAAGGAGAAACACAAGGGCCACAGGTGAACACAATCAGACAATCAGACACACCAGGGAAACTAACGACAGGGAGGAAAACACAGGGGGAAAAGAACAGCAAAACAAAACCCATTACCAGACACACAAAACTAAAACCGTGACATGACATACTGTACAGTAAGAATCGTGACAGAGAGCTTGTCAACTGTCAACATAAATGTTCTTTCTGACAAGAAAAAGTCCTGCTAGAAACAATGTAATGCAACACAAGCTGTACATTAGTTTAATTTCTAGGTCTCCTATCCTTTAGGTGTAACAAACTTCCCCTGTGTATCTAGAATACTGCAGCAGATGCTGTCTGCAGGCTGCAGCTCACCCTGCAAACTCAAATCAGGAGCAGAGATTGAAAGTCCTTTAATGTTTCACATCAATCGGCTTTATCCTCCCACTCTGCCCTGTTGCCGATGCGAGCAATAGAACATGATATGACTCCTTTATCATTCAGCTAATAATCTCCCCATTTATATATCTGTCCAAACCCATCCGCCCACCTATCCCTCAGAAGTCTGATTGGAGTGCTGCTTGCTGAACTTCAGCAGACAGATCTGAGCTACGCACCACTGCGTCTGAAAATGAACAAGCCAGCCAGCGATGGGTGCAGATGAAAAGCAGCTTTCTTATTGTAAAGCACACTGCAGTCATCTCTGGCCCAGTATACAGTGTGTGTGTGCAGCCTCAGTGGTGGAGGCTCCTGGGGACTGCTGATAAGATGCAGCATTTATCATTATTTATCCATTTAGTGGCTCGTATTTCACCATATGAAAAACACCATTATTCAGAGTAATGCTGAAAAGCAAAATGGGGATTTTATGATAATAACATTACATAATGCAGAGGCTGCCATGAGATTTACATTTACTGTATATGCAAGCTTGTGGAAATGCATAAAATGTAATGAAGCAGCAGCATCACATTATGGACTTTTCTACTCAATGTTCCCTTACTCAGGATTAATCGAGCTACCCATTTCCATAGCCATTAGGGTCCTCAATAGTTATGTCCACATTATTCAGCAAACGCTCTGCTTCATTTTTGTCCCAAGATTTATCAACTCGATTAGGAGAGATTGTTCTTCCTGTAGCCTCCAGCAAATCAGTAGCACTTTGTAACCTACTGGAAATGTAGGACACATTCTCCTCATTTTAAAAGGGTTTACAATAAAATTCAACCAGAACCCCAAACACACAACAACAGAATATATGCCAGGGCCACTTTGTTGAATTGCATTAAATTGTGAGATGTTCATGTAACCTAGTCTCAAAGAGGCCCCATTATGCTTTCTGGGGTTTCCCTTTCCTGTAGTGTTTTCTATAGGTTTTATTGCATGTAAATGGTCTGCAAAGGCTAAATTCCCAAAATTCCCTCCAGAGGGAGTTTCTCCACCCCCCCCCCTGCTTGAAAAGCCTCCATTGGACATCGCTTTGTAACACTTCCATTGGCTAGCGCTCCAACCAATTGTACTCGCCAAGAGGCGGGAAATCTCTGGGCGGTTGGCCGATCACACCAGCAAGCTAACCAATCGGATTAGCATAATATGTCCTCTTTAATGATTAATGATGATATTTTACAGGAAGTAAACACCAGGAAACATTGTTTGCCTATCTTTAAGTTATTTTATTATATTATGCACCTACAGAAACTGTGAAGCAGTTGTGGGCTATAAAAGACTTGAGTTACAGGCTCCCTTCAACAGTGCTCGTTGAATATATTTAAAAAGTACAAGTAATGTAAGAAACATTAGAATCCAACAAATTAAAAACAGCAAATAAATTATATTTTACACTATAATATATGTGAATGAAACATACAAAGAATGCACATAAATGGGGCGACGCCTGCTAGTTCAGGCAGTCAACTCGAGCACCAATGATACATTAACACGTGACGCACCTCGTCCCTACACACGGCGGCGTGCGTTGCCGCTTCAACGCTTCTGCCCATTCACTTTGAATGGGGTGACGTCACGATTCGCCGAACTGCATTGTGGGAGCAAAGCGTAGCTTCTCTCGCGGTGCTCGCTGCAAAAGTAGAGCAATGTTCTGACGGAGGCGTCAGCCAATAAAATCCCACGTATGCAAATCTGACAGTACAAGCGCTAGCCAATCAAACCGTGTGTATGTTGGGAGAGCCAGACCGCAGTTATTTCCCATATGTCAAAAAATGGAGGAGAAAATTATCGTGGCGGTAGGGAATCACCCGGTACTATATGACCAGTCCCTCTTTACATACAGGGATACAAACCGGAGGAGCCAGGCATGGGGGGAGGTGGCAGAGGCAGTGGGTGAAACTGGTAGGTTTTCGCTTGTTTGGGGAGTTTATATCCAGTGTACTTCGTTTGAATGGACAGCTAGCAAGCATAGACAGTATATTTAGCCAGCATGGATGTAGCATGAATGCTTTGCTTTGTATGTCCGGGGCGGGACATTCATGTGATAGGTTGTTGGTCGCGTTGCTCGCGTTGACTCCCCAAGCTCAAGACGCGCCCACCGCCAAGCGGCAACGCACGCCGCCGTGTGTAGGCTCCGTTACAACCAACCAAACACATTCTCCTAAACATGCCACTCTATTTAAGCTGCCAGGTATTCCTGCCTCTGCCTCGCTATGCTGCCACTGCCGTGTTCACTTGCTATTGCTACGTTCATGTTCCTGCTGCTGTGTTTCATGATGCTGCTGCTTGCCTGCCCCACCATCACCACCCCAGCTTCCACCTGTAGGTCGGGGATAGTTATCTAATCATCACTCAATGTTTTATGTACATCTGTGGAGTGATGAGGCCTGAGCCTAGACGCCAAACTCAAACTATATACTGCTTATAATAAACATATTAAAGGTGGGGTAGGTCATTTTGGAGAAATCAGCTCGAGTGCGCTAGAATTTGAAATGACCCAGCCGGAAAAAATCTGCCACTTCCTTACAGAGCCCCTCCTCCAACACACACGAACGCGCACTTGACCAATGAGGGTACGAGATACATTTGTGCACAGATGGAAGGCTGACAGGCAGGTAGGCCATCCAGTTATTTTAGCCGGGCCGGCTCAGATGATTGGTCGTGCTTTTTACAGTACTAAGGCTTCCACAGATGACATTTTTGTATGGATTTTTGACAAAGCACTTAAGATATTCATTGCTATTCTTTCACACACACATACGAGTATTGGGCCGAGCGCGACACCGTACTTCCGGTATCCGCCGTTTTACGCGAGGTGCAAGCAGCCGTACACCGTCTAGGTGTTGCTAAGCTTCCTGTACTGAATATCATAGTCTATTGCCTTAATCAATATCTAGTCAACTCTAAAATACCACATATATGCAATGGCATGATAATATTATTGTGACAAGTGGGGTATTCACCTGGTGTTTCCAGAAATTAGACGTAGATGCTGCCAAAATCGACAAAGGCCACTGTCGTTTTTCCATACATCTGCAGGCAGTCTGTAAGGGCAATCCGACAACCCACACAGCTCTAGTTTACGCTGGTAACGACCTAGAGCACACCCCTCCAGTCCAGAGATGTAATCCGAAGACATGCAGCGATTTCTTCGGTCGATAATTCAGAAAAAAAACCTAGTGCGCTCTGCCTGGCTACGTTAGCTAGCTGTTTATATTTGCACTTCCAGGATATTTGCACCTCCAGGAAAATGGCGTATTTATATGTATTTATATATATATATGGCGCGTGTTGCATTGTGGGTAGCTCGTGACGTCACTGTGTGTGAAAGAATCGGGATGTCAAGAGCATTCCATGGAATATCACAAAGAGTGTATCTCGAGCCGGTTTCTCAAACTTACCTACCCCACCTTTAAGAAACACGTGAGTTGTCTGACTGAAATAACAGAATATACTGTGATGGCTATACAGTACATGCTGTAAACAGTATGAGGACCCAGTGCAGGAGAATATCTATATAATGCTCCCGTTTAGTATATTATAAACATTGAAGTAGAATAAAGTCATAGAATCTAAAGTGGTTGAAATGAGTGTTTGCTTTCAACAGAAGCCAGCGGTTGGGAGCTCGGCTGCACCAAGAGAGGAGACTGACCTCAGACCTCTACCCCCCGGGTGGAGGAGCTACACGTCACCAGAGGGACTCCGCTACTACGTCAACAGCTGCAGTAAAGGTGAGAGACCGGCCGCAAAACATGAAGCAACCTCTGCCGGGATTGTTGTGAGGAAGGTTTGTTTTGAAGCATGGGGATGATGATGTAATAATGGTTAGTGTTATCCAGTCAAACTACAGTAATCTTCTGACTCCATCATAAAACAGATGTTATCATTGGTTGAGCTCTCTAATAAGCTAGACTTAGGACATGTGCTTTATTTTTGTAAATTGATTTTCAATCAGAATGTAATGTATACAACTGTACAAAATACATTGTTTTTTCTATTGCAGACTGAATTCAAGTGAAAAGAAAAATATGAGAAAAAAAGTTTTATAATCAGGTTTTTTCTTAATTTTGGTAAACCACTTTAGTCCGGACAGATCTCAACCGTTAAAATGATCTGACAAAGAAAATAGTGAAAACTATTCCAGGTCTTCAAATTCCAAGTTGATTTATTGAAATATATAAATCATTAAACATTAAAAGCAGGAAATCTCCATATCTGAATGGCTTAAAATCTGCATTTTTTTTAAATGTTTGCATGAAAAATGCAGATGAGATACAGGAGTTGCAACCAATAGCACTCAACTTAACTATGCCATCATCATCATCAAATTAAACAGTTAAATGAAGATAATATCGGCTATCGCATAATAAGATATTGCAAAGAAGGTTTTCCCTGCAAAGCAAAACGAAGGAAATGGACAGTCACAATCCTTTAAATGTAATTTGCTTATCTTGTTATTGAGCTGTTCGCACCGCAATCTAAGAAGACTCATTATCATTCCCCCCCATTATGGAGTCTTAGCAGTCCATTCATGTGGACCTGCCGATTCGCTCCGCTTTAATGTGATTATCTTGAACGTGTTGCACAGCCAGAACCTCAGCAGTGAGATCTGAGGGTTTAGAGGGAATGTTGTCTTCTGCTCTAACCCGCTGCTACCTAACAAGAGAGTAAAGAGTTATATTAATACAGTACAGAGGCTGGGAGGCCGGCGACCTTTCACAAACATCTGCTCTGGAGTGTGTGTGTTTTACACCTCATTTGGGAATAACACCAGGGGGATAGGGCAGACTCCCACAGGACTGACAAAAGGCTGCATCAACAACAACTCTGGCAGTGATGCACTTTGGATCACATTACACACACACTGAGCAGCAGGGAAAAACTAAAGCTATTTTTACATTCAGCAGCCATATGCTGCAGAAGCTACTATTGTGTTACAGTTTGCTGTTGTTTGGTGTAAAGGCGGAGCTTCAGAAAGCTACCGCAGAGACTGTGTGTGTCGAAAGAGATGCCAACAGTGTGTATTAGAAAGCTGCTTGTTGTGTTTTAGTCTTTTGTTGGAGTGGGTGGACCGTACAAATGAGGATCAGTGGAAATCTTACATTTAATCCCTTTGGTGTTGTAAATATGAGAGTGAGATTTAGAGAGGAAATTGCAAAGGAAGAACTGAGGCCAAAACATTTGATTGTGTATGAGGACATTTGCTTTCATTTGGTAGCATTTCATTTGATAGAAACATTAAACTATTTACAATTAGCCACAAGATAAAATGAGCCTGAACCGCAGATTAGAATCAGATAAATAGGGAAAGTGAAAAATTATAATAAGACGAAAAAATCAAAGATACAAAATATACAAGAGCAAATCAAAATTACAATGCAAAAGTGACATTGGGGGATTTGATTAATTGCAGCAGAGTAAGCACTTAAATTGAAATTAATTTATATTGTCAAAATGCTTGAAGGCTCGCAATTAATCTCGAAGCTTTAACTTTAAAGGTGGGGTAGGTAAGTTTGAGAAACCGGCTCGAGATCGCTAGAATTTGAAAATACACAACCGGAGAAAATCTGCCACTTCCTTATAGAGCCCCTCCTCCAACGCACACGAACGCGCACATGACCAATGAGGGCACGAGATAAGTTTGTGCCCCGATGGAAGGCTGACAGGCAGGTAGGCCATTCAATGAATGGCCTACGAATCCGTTTAGCCGGGCCGGCTAAACGGATTCGTTGTACTTTTTACAGTATTACGGCTTCTACAGATGACATTTTTGTATGGATTTTTTGTCAAAGCACTTAAGATATTCATTGCTATCGGGATGTTAAGAGCATTCCATGGAATATAACAAAAAGTGTATCTCGAGCCGGTTTCTGAAACGTACCTACCCCACCTTTAAATAAAAGAAACTCAAATGAATCACGTTCTTAAGTTTGATTCAAACTTCCTCTTGTAATTACAGCACAGATGTTTATCACAAATTGCATTGCAGTGAAAAGGCAAAGGAAGCGGCACACACTACGTGTATCGCACTGACTGAAGCAGTAAGGCAACGGCTCACCTGATCCATGACAAATGGTAACTGCACTCGTTTGCTTTAGTGAGGTGTAAACAGAGGGAAAGCATTCTGCTGAACAATGCGCCAGTTCCTTATATTTTTGCACCGGAGTGGAAGATAATAGGACAGGGTTCCTACTGTAGGTTCGGAAAATTGTCGGATTTAGAAATCATCATATGATAAAGTAAAGAGTAACCTTAAAAAACAAAAACATGTGTATTTGTTTTGATCTCACCTCAAAATAAAGGTAATTCCCAGTATTTTAAACTACTTTTAAACATTGTTATAGTGATGAACACGGTTCAATTTGTTTATTAATTGACAGCACTAGTATCTCTCTATATACACAATTTAATAAATAATATATGATTATTTAATGATCCTTAGTGTTTTTCTGTTTTTAGAGCAAAACAACATTTTGACATTAACATAAGATAATATACGACGGTATAAGATATATACAAGGTGGAAGCTTATACTTTAATATAACAATTTATAGTATAAAACAGCAGTATAAAATGTAATGTCAAGTATAGTAAAGTGGTATAATTTAAGAAATAAGCTTGTTTAAATGAAGAGAATGTGATATTCAAATCCGTTTCTCGGAGTGTATTGCTCCTCAAAGCTGTATTTTTAAAAGCAACATTATAGTAAAAGCTCTCACACACACACACACACACACACACACACACACACACACACACACACACACACACACACACACACACACACACACACACACACACACACACACACACACACACACACACACACACACACACACACACACACACACACACACACACACACACACACACACACACACACACACACACACACACACACACACACACACACACACACACACACACACACCAACACGTTCTCACTCTCATCCCGTCACATATTGACGGACGGTCAGGGCCCCTCCCCGTCGCTATATTACGTACAGGGTACCCCTTTCCCGTCATTTTCTACGGGCAGGGCGTCCATTAGACCTTCATTGCGGACACAGCGGACCCCTTGCCCGTCAGGCTTCGACGGGCAGGGCGTCCCATAGACCTTCATACTGCCTATTTTAAGGTTCATTTGGCCATTAAAATGCGTTTTGATCTCATTTTAATGCGAGTAATGAGTTTTTATTTCTGATTATTTGTGCAGTACATGTACATGATGTTTAGTTTGCTAGTTATGACGAAGATTACTTCATGAATGTGTACACATTCATGGTTGCTAAGGTGGTTGCTATGGACGCTGCAACAGCTCCCAGACCACGTGATCAACAACAATGGCTGTCCTTCGTGTTATTCTCGGTGAAAATGCCTATTTTAAGGTTCATTTGGCCATTAAAATGCGTTTTGATGTCATTGTATGCGAGTAATGAGTTTTTATTTCTGATTATTTGTGCAGTACATGTACATGATGTTTAATTTGCTAGTT
The DNA here is from genome assembly GCF_902827115.2 of Pseudochaenichthys georgianus. NCBI lineage: Eukaryota > Metazoa > Chordata > Actinopteri > Perciformes > Channichthyidae > Pseudochaenichthys > Pseudochaenichthys georgianus. The sequence continues at coordinate 26,653 of NW_027263138.1, forward strand.
ATGACGAAGATTACCTTACGTCTGTGAGGAAAATACACGGGGCTCAGAGCCTCGTATTTTTAAAATCTTTTTTTCCTTCTAATGTATTATTCTTTTCAAAATAACACACTGTTATTTACTCACCAATAACACACAATTATCCTTGCTTTTATTTATTGGTTTAATTCCATAATCTCGGTCTTTTTTGGCGTTCGTCAGGAACTGAATTTAACAATAAAAATAACCGGAAACTGACGTAGGCCTATAAGGGACATTTCGAGCATCATTGCGATTGTCAAAATGTTTGAGTTTAGGATGGCACTACACTACACTACCCAGAATCCCCAGCTATCGTTTAGGACTACAGTCCCCGTGATTACTCTTCAAGGTCTGGGATTGGATGTTGGAGTGGCAGTGCGCCAAGGTTACAGCGTCAAACAGCTGTTTGAAATGGAACGAAACCACCTGGAATCGAACGCCCCCCCAGAACTACACACTACACTATTGTGTTTCGCAAAATGTTCTATGGGACGTCTCTACTGAACGTTTTCGTTTTTCCCACAATTAGAAGTTGCCAGTATTAAACACATTGGTGTACACATATGTGACGGGATGAGAGTGAGAACGTGTTGCACACACACACACACACACACACACACACACACACACACACACACACACACACACACACACACACACACACACACACACACACACACACACACACACACACACACACCACACACACACACACACACACACACACACACACACACACACACACACACACACACACACACACACACACACACACACACACACACACACACACACACACACACACACACACACACACACACACACACACACACACACACACACACACACACACACACACACACACACACAAACTGTATTTGGACATTTGGTGAGTTTACTTGATTGCACTTAAGGACCACAGAGTAACAGCGATTCAGCCACAGCTGTTGCAGCGTAAAGGACTTCACTCAACACTAAGTGGAATGATTCCTGATTACTCTGCGTGGTAGGCGGCGGAGACTCAGAAATAAATCAGGAAATCATCCAGGAGGTTATACATGAATCTGTTTTTCTAGGAAATTACATTACATTAAGTCACTTGTTAGACTTACATACTCAATACTGAGGGCAATCCCCACAGGAGCAATTTGGGGTGAAGTGTCTTAAAAGGCCTGTTCCTCCCAGAAATGGTTTTTGGCTGTTACACCTACAGTACATGCACAAAATAGAAGGTTTGTTTGGAACTGTCATTGAAATCTGAACATTGTATTCCTTGTGGAGCATGAACAGCAGAACATTTCATTATGAACTGCCAGTTAGATTTTTAAAAAGTATTGCAAAGAATCCACTCACATCAGTGTGAGAGAGAAAAGTCCAAAATGGAGAAGGTTTATCCCCTGAGGAACATGAATGTGATCAGCATATTTCCCCAAATGATCGCATATATACATTTTAAATAAGTGTACATTTGATGATGGTCTATAAGAGCCATAGTAAGTAAAATAATAAATACACAGCTGCAGGAGGAGGGGGCAAGTCTGAGAACAAAGTCACGAAAAATAAAAATCCCACACGTATTCAAGCAAAAAAACTAAACATTTCTGAGATTTTAAAGTTGTACATTTGCAAGAAAAAAAAATCTGAAAATCTCTGAGATTAAAGCAAAAATAAATTGGAAGGACCCACATCCGTTCACTTTGCATCCTTGGATCAACCTCATTACACCAAAGTGCTCCAAGTGTGGCAAAACCACGATGCACATTCCAAACATCCTTTTGCAATAAAGCTGATGGCATAATTGCCGCCATCTGGAGAGCAATATTAATGTCCAGATTTTGCTGTGAAGGGGCTGATGTTCTGTGCTACCTTTTTTCTTTCAGCTGTCATCTCCCTGTTGTTTTTATCGTTCCAGAAACAACATGGCGACGTCCCTCCCTGTCAGCTGAGGTCCCACAGAGACCGCTGGCACGACAGAGCGCCTCACCATATGGTAAATCTGGGCCTTTATTCCCTCAGCCAGCCTCTTTTCAACACAGTTTCTAAAGGGAACCAACATATGATACAAAACATGAGCACAAGAAGCAGCGAAGTTGAAGTTTACTTTAGAAGATCTAGGAGGTAAGGAATGACAAATATAAAGAGCTTGTGACATCTGTATTCATTGCCAAATTGCTCTTTTCATTAAGACATTTGCCACAGGTTATAATTGTTCAACACAACTCCTTAGACACATTAAGCCCTTGGCATCCAGTCATCAGCAGAAGTAATCTGCGTATTATTCTTAAAACCAGATTCCTTCTGCTGAGCAGTTAAACTGACACATTATAATTAATCACTCTTTTTCCAAGAGACTTAGACACATTTTCCCAAAAGCTTTTTTACAAATCCCTTGTAATACATTTCTCTGCTGCGTCCCAGATGATCAAGAACCTCACTGGAGGAAATGTTCCTAACGACTGGCTTATTATGTTTCAGGGCTGCCAGCATCCTCACTAACAGCATCTTAGCAGATAGCAGATGGTTTTCTTCTTTCTGCTGGCATGTGGCCCAAACACACTTAGAAGGAAAGCCAGTGTGCTGCAGGGGAGGTTGTCAGCATTCAACCAGACAAGTGCGACCCTCCTAAGAGAGGGAGAGACATCTAATTAAGGCCAGGTTAATATTTGATCCGCCTGGACGTCTCCTCTCACCTCTGGAGAAGGAAACTGGTGGAAAGAGCTAAATAGTCTGGCAGTGTCTGAATCTCTGAACACTAGCCAAGGCATCACGTATAATTGCGTGCAGCAACATATGTACAATAATGCATAAATCCAAAAGAGCCTTTTTTATTTTTTTATTTAACATTTGAAGCTTAAATTTAGATTAAGATTCAAATATCTGTCTTTGCATTTTAAGGGATTGTGGAATAAAGTGGTGCAGTAATGAGTCCTTAAACCCTGGAAATGAGTTAGCATTTTAACACTGTGATGCCTAAAATAAGACATTTGGTTACACAAGCTTAAGAGATTTTCACTTTTTGTTCTTGAAATACGTACCAACACATTTCCAAAGCTCATATGTGTCATAAAAATGGCGTTTGCTAACAAGTCACTGAATAAAGTACAAAACGTCATCACACCGACACAAGTCTGCATTTAGCTTAGCGCTGTTGATGTGCGACAGTGATCTAGTTAGTTTATAGCGTTAACATGAGCTTTCTACATTTGGAGATTGCAATTAATCTTCCAAAGTCATAAAGTGGTGTTAATGTGTGGAGACTACCCTGCTGAACAAACAGGTGTTATAAACTTGTGTTTGCCACAAAGGCTATTTTCTGCCATATACAAAAATCCAATGGAAGAATTCCATGGATCTTTTGTCGAGGGATCCCTTTCCACGCTTACTTCCGGATCGGCCTCCAAAAATACATCATGAATTAAACAGTCTATTGAGAGCCAATGCGATGTTAATACAGATGTGTGCCTTGACAAGAATAGAATAATGAAACTAAATTATTCTGGTTGTATATTTGAAACCCGACAGTCATGTGTTGTAACTCATACCTTTTTACAAAGGTGTATCCACCTACTCAGCTGTTATAAACTGCCTTCAGTAACTACTTCCTGTTTCCACCGCTATTTTGCTTTTTTGGAGGTTTTCCCTTCCCTGTAGTGTGTTATATAGGTTTTTGTGCATGTCATTTCATTTCATTTCAAACATTTATTTATACAGATAAAATCCCATTGAGATCATTGATCTCTTTTCCAAGGGAGACCTGCTCAAGTAGTTCCACATGAAACATAAAAGCATAAATAGAACAACAAAAGGACATCATCCAGCATCATTTACAAAATTATCCACATAAACAGGTACCAATAGCTTCCGATTGAGTAGCATCCAACCGAGCTTTAAAAACATTTAGTGGCACCAGATTGTTCAGTTTCCATTTAATTTGCAGACTATTCCAAGACAGAGGAGCTGCGCATCTAAAAGCTGTCTTCCCTAAGACAGTCCTAGCAGTTGGCACATTTAATAATTAATGTAAATCCCAAACATCCCAAAGTTCCCTCCAGAGGGAGTTTCTCTCCAACACACTTCCCCCCCTGCCTGAAACACTTCCATTGGACTCCTTTGTTTACCTTAAAATATTGACACTACTACTATATAACACTATTGGCTAGCACATTGTAAGAGATACTGTTGTTGCTAAGGGGTCGGACAACACTAAGCAGTTGACCAATCACAACAGAGCCGGCCAAATAAAAAATAAAGAGCTTCCTGAACATTAAAGCTTGTAGACACGTCACAGTAGAAAAAATACAAATATGAACCAGAACATTAGCATAATAGGGCCCCTTTAAAAGATGCACGAGAGAAACATCAATCTTCTCATCTCTGGGGGGAAAACTGAATTTGCATATTTACACAGATGTTGAATGATCTGTTTTCTTTATGATTAGGTTAAAAGCAAGTCTGAAAGGGCTGACTGTTTGCTCCATTTTCATCATCTAGCCTTATTGAGCCCTCGCGGAGTAATATAATGCCTGTTTCTCCTCGCTTTGGTGTGAATTTGACTTACTGTTGTTCTTCGCAGTTACATATGCCAGGGACCTATTGATTTGTGCTGGTCATTAACAGAGGTCAACAAAGGTGGTAGGTACATGTCTTGATGCTCGTGATTGTTACTTTAAGTTGGCCTGGTTTTCCTACTTCGACCAGCGTCCGCGGCTTTAATATGTGGCCTAGGGAGTCACACTCTGCTGGGCTCACGTGTTTACCTTCAGCTGGAGATGGGACGAGTTGATATGCAGCGAACAGACAGCTCATGAATCACAGACGATGAAGAACCATTAAGGGCCTAAAGCATGAAACCAGGGATGTTGCTACAGAGACGTTAAGCGTAGTTCCTTAATGACATGCCTTCAATATGTGGATAAATGGATGTAGGGAATGGAAAGCTGAATTAAGACAAATGTAGTGACAAGAAGATTCAACAAATCTTACCATTCAATTTCCACAAAGATAAACTAAACTGCATTGAAAAGTTAATATATTGGTTTGAGGACAAATACATCTGTCCTTGGACAAACCAGCATTAGGATGTCACATTTCAAGATCTGACCTTTGCAATTGATTTGCCTCTGAATCTGTTGATCCAGCTCTTCCCATCTGCTCAGTTATGAGAAGTTATTTCACAAAAGCAAGCCTCCAGCCCTCACTTTAATCAATAATATGTGATTGTAATTGTTTTTGTCCTCAGCCAACGGATGCCACAGCAGTTCGAGGACCAGTCTCACAGAGGCCGCTGATGTTGCTTTGAGGAGACCCACCATGAGCAAACGGGTAGGCAGTAAGAATGATCTGCTTTGTTGGAAGCTGGGAAAAAAAACAATATCTTTGTTTCATTGATCTATCCATCCATCCTCCTCAACCTCCTCCTCTTCATCTGGATTTGCTGAATTGACTGATAGTGTTGTTCATCTCGAGAAGACAGTCTTGTTATTGTGTTGTCAAACTCATCCGTTATGTCAGGTGCATATATGGATATTAAAAGAAAGTGAATTAGCTATAATCTGATAATCTAGTAACCATTAAATTCAGGTTTCAAGCTGAAGGACCCAAACAGACCAATTGTTGCACACATGTAGTGCAGGTAAAATATTCTTAAACTGGCCATTTGCACAAGTATTTGCGAATCTTGCTGAGAATGCTTCGCTAACAGCCGCTGCCACTGGAAAAGCCAGCCCATAATCCTTAGTGCTCAAAGAATACAACCGGCAATGGATTCCATTCATCTATAGCCAACATATCCATCTAATTGCCCACCCCTAAATCCCAGCTCCTTAAATTTGAAGACTTGCTGCTTTTCTCTATTGTCCTCTTTTGGAGCGGCTGCCGCTTGAGTGCAACAACCTAAAATCCACACTTGCTCTCTCCCATGTGAGAACATTTTCAGTTCACAATCTGTTATCAGCACTTGCTGCTGCGCCCTGCCTTCTGAAAGCAGATCCGCTCCGGTGGACCTGGGCCAACCTCGACTACATGCCAACACACGTGACTAATTACGAGTCATATGAGGGCATACCGTGTCATGATCACACAGGAGAGTGTAGATGGACGGGCAGTCGGTGCCATATGGGCTGAGATTTGGACTCCACTTGTCAAGACTTTGTCAGTTTTGGAAAGGAGCCCTGCCAAGACGGTTGGGAGCACTGGGGCCGCGGACTGGATCCTGGACTGGGATAGTGTTGGTCAGAGCTGATGGCCGCCGCCATGTTTTGTTCAGCAAAGGTGAGAACGTGGTTCATGTGCCCGTTCGTGCATGTGACGGTGTTGTTAGAGCAGCGCAGGTGGATGAGAAGGCGTGTGGGATGCAGTGATCACGGGTCGTAGCCGCTCCGCACTGCACGCTGCGTGTGTCTGATGCCTCGGGTGAAGCGCTGTCATGTGAGAGAGATGCTGCCACCTTGCACACACACTCATCTTGTGAACATGCGTGCTGCATTCAGAACACACACATGAATACACACATATGTCAAATGATGTGCATTATGTTGACTTACGGTGCCTGAATGTGCCTCCTCATCACGCTTTCATAACCCCTTCCATCCTACACACACATGTCTCCCGACACATGCACACACAATCAGAGAGGCTGCGTCTGATTGGCTGCTCCTCCTCCTCCTCCTCCTCCTCCTCCTCCTCCTCCTCCTCCTCCTCCTCCTCCTCCTCCTCCTCCTCCTCCTCCTCCTCCTCCTCCACCAGTTTCCCTCCCAATCGTAATTAGTCATTTAAATATAATCATTCAACCATTTCCATCAAACCAACCCCCACCGCACCTCCACCACTTCTGCTGCCTCCTCCCACACTCTCAAGCCTCCCGGGGGAAGGAGGTGAAGCAGTGATTGTGTAAATAAACCCCCTCCGCTTCTTACTATTTCTTCTCCATCCAGGAGCTGGATTTTTTTTCTCTCTCTTTCTCTGCATGGACATGGTTGGGTGAGGGGTGTAGGTGAAGCAGGGTGAGGGTGGAGGGTACACAGAGACCCCCTCGCAGGCAGCATCTATCTCCTTCGCAGCCTTCAACCCTTGAAACTCGTGTGACAGCAGCTTATCCGGGGGCTAGACTTTTGGTCACGCGGCCGCAGAATCCCCCTCCTCACCCCCTTACGCTACCTTCCCAGCGCTACACCTCCTCTCCCCTCCCCCACCTCTTGCAACACGACTCCTCTCCACTCACTACATAGCTTGTGAGACTGAAGGCAGCCTCGGTGAGTGGAGGGAGAGAGAAAGAGAGAGGAGAGAGCGGTGAGGCTTTCCCAGCATAGAGAAGCAGCAGGAGGTGAGAGGGAGGATGATGGAAGCCAGCTTTGACACTGAGGAGAGTTTTGACGACCCCTCCTGTCTCGCCCCGCAGCCCCCCGGCTCCGTTTCACCGGCCAGGAGGCAGATCAGGGAGGTCAAGGAGACCAAGATCACGGTGAGTACCCCGGAGCTCCAACTTCACTCTTCTTCTTCTTCCTCTTCTGCTTTCTCTCAATCTCCAGAAATAAGTTCTTACTATCATCTGTTGACATCCTGTTCATGCTCACATCATAATGCATTATGGGTTCTTGAGGAGTAACCCGGGGCTCCCTGCATATTAACTACCACATGAGTCTGAATTAAGAAGCTGCCCAGTAGTCTTGTACTCATGTCTGTCTCGCTGACTGACTGGCCTCGATCCATAATATTGATTTATTGCCTGTCAGCGATTAATGAATGCTCTCAGACCCTGTAATGTGTTTACCATCTTCACTAAATGTTAAGGGAGGCTGTTCTGCAGACAGCTGTTGGTATCTACAATAAGATAAAGCTCTCGGTCTCTGAGCTTGTTTGTCACCGAGCTGTTTCTCCGTGTGATATCCCCCCTTGTTCTCCCCTCACATGTGATGTGCAGGGCAGCACAGGTCACACAGCAGCGTTTGAGGAGTGAACACTTTGTGCCCTAGAGTACGAGGAACCCCCCCTTTATCTTGTCGTAGTATTTGGGCTCATCTGTACCTGAGGCTTATGACAGAATATAGAGGAGGGATTGAATGGGCTCTTTATGTCACAGTGTCTTACGATGTCCATATTGAAGCTGTGGTTATGTAATCTGTGGGAAGGGGGCCGTGTAGTGTTGGTGCTGGGGGGGGGGGAGGACAGACAGACAAGAGGTGGTTGTGTGTCTCTCAGGGTCTGATTCTGCGCTCGCTGGGCTCACTGACCTGCTGCAGCCACGGGAGCCGTCAGTCTGCCTATTGTGGAAAGCCCAGCAGACCTGCGTGAGATGCAGCAAGTCCAGTTTCCATGGTGACAAAAGCAATAGCACTGATTAATGGGTGTTGAAATGGAAAACACTGGAGGGGGGGTGAACTGAAGACGTGCTGTTTGGAAGAATGTATCTTCTTCTCTTTGTAGGGCTTTTTAAAGAAAAGGAAAACAACAACAAAAGGGATAGTAACAGATAGAGAGGCCATTATTAAAAACTAAAAGCCATTGAAAATGTTCAATTGGGTCAAATCATTTGATTCATAAATAAGGACAAGATGTGAAAATGAAAGTACCGTTTCAGTACAAACCATAGAAATCTGCATTGAACGTGGATCATTTGATCAAGGTAATTCACTCAAAGTTTGTACAAACACTCAGAATTGGATAGATCATTTCATTTAAAATAATTACAATTAAAAGAACACATTTATAAAATATCTAAAAGATACACATTTTTAAGGTACGTAGTTTGTTCCAGGAGTCAAGTGCTTTTAAATAAAAAATAAAGAAATGTAATCTTGAGCTTTGGCATTAAAGCAATTTTTGGATATTGTAATAAAATTGTATATTTTAAATAGTTCCTTATAAACTGAATTACAGAGAAATGAGATTTTTTGATAATGCAGCCAATAAATGGGATACCAATATTGAGTGTCCATTGCAGCAGTTTAAACCGGGATGAGGCGTGAATATTAAATATTTCTGCTGCAGTTAATGAAGGTAAAAGAAACAAAACACCCAGCTGCTTGGATGTCGTCAGTCCACAAAAGGTGTCTTTTTGTTCATCACGGTGCACCTTGCATTACACAACCCTCCACAGTTGTCATGGAGACGCTCACGTCCATGACTGTTGTTGGCAAAATGGACCCCCGCTGGACGCCGAGGCTTTTCACACCTCAGATAGGATCCATTGTAACCTTGTTGTCACCTTCACACGGTGTGACCAATCAAAGCAAATGCAGTTGTTGTATTCAGCTATTAAACATTTATTCACGTGGGCTTTGACTTGTTGCTATGTTGCGTATGCTTCGGCACTCGGGGGTGGGGATTAGCAGCTCGTTAAGACAGTCATCTGGGCTCATTGGCGGGATTTGGACGGGGCCTTTTGATTGGTCATTGAAGAAGATAAGGGAGGAATGCAGGGGAATAGAGGCTTGTGTGTGTGTGTGTGTGTGTGTGTGTGTGTGTGTGTGTGTGTGTGTGTGTGTGTGTGTGTGTGTGTGTGTCTTTGTGTGTAGGTGGGGGTGGTCTTTTACAACAAAAGTCATTTGTCTCTTAGCAACAGCAGCAGAGCATCCTACAGTCACATTTGCTGAAATGCTCGGCTCAGATATGGATTTGTTTCTGCCGTATGTTCCACAGCCAAACACATCGGTCTCGTGGGCCTCGTCTTTCAACTGTGTCATGAATTTATTTTTCTGTGTTCAGCAAAGGAAACATAAATAAATAAATAAGGGAAACAAACGTAAAGATGAGTAATGAAACAACCATTGCCTGTAGCCTGGATACGGAACGCTCATGAAACTTGAATGTTTATGAATGCTTTGTTAGGACAAAATGTCCCAATTCAGTGACAGAACTGGACTCTAGAGAAGCCCATGTCCACAAATAAGATCCTGTTAGTCAGCTATAATACGCTTCTTATTATTTTGCAAACACTTCCTCATTTTTAAATTAACTCATTTGGAAATAGCAAGTCATTATTTCCAGAAGAGTTTGTCATTATCTTGAGATACTACTTCATTGTATTGAGATATTAAGTCATTATTTGAGATACTACGTCATTATTTCGAGATGTTTATTCATTATTTTTAGATAATAAGTCATTGTATTGAGATATTACGTTTTTTCTTATTAGATACTGTCATTATCTTGAGATATTTAGTCATTATTTTGAGATATTAAGTGATTTTATTGAAACATTAAGTCATTATGAGATAAAATGTCATTATTTTGATATACTGTTATTATCTTGAGCTTTAAAGTCATTATTTTAAGTTATTCACTTATCGTTTTGTGATACCAAGTCATTTTCTTCAGATACCAATTCATTCTTTTCAGATACTAAGTCATTAGGCCTATGTCCAGAAAGTTTCTCATTATAATATTTCAGCAGATCTTTATTTCATTACAATGGCGGAAATGAGCTTCCAAAGCCCACTCATATTTGTTTTCCAGCTCTGTTTCATGTTAAACATTCAAAGATGAAATATGGCAGTTAAACATCCAAGTCCCACAGCCTGACCTCAGATCCCTCCGGAGGATTTATGACATGCTGAAGGTAATCTATATTAATATTTTATTCCCGGACCCCGGAGCACATCACTAAGCAGCCATAAAGGAGCAGTAAGTTAGCCCCACAGCGTTCCTTTAGATAAATGGTCTCATTTTCTGCTGGATGTGAGAGGCAGACAAACAACAGTCATGATAGATGTGCGGCCAGTGTAATGGAAAATGTGGTGTCCATGGCAATCAGTATGATCTCTGAGGCAGAACATGAACAAAGTGACTGCTCGGCACATGGAGTCAATCTCCCTGTTGTTTCTTTCGACTGCACTGTTACTGTGCCCTGATGTGTCTCTTGTTTATCAGCTGTTTACCGTCTTATCAGTGTGCCCGTTAGGCAAGTAGCCATATCAGTGTTTCCTGTGGTTTATTCAGTGATTATATAGCGAAGAAAGAGTTTTCCTCATCTCTTTTTGAAGTTGTTTATTGAAAGTTGTTCAGATGAAGTGCTGCGGTGGCAGGGTAGCGAATGAAGAGGCCGGTGTCGAGTGTTTATTGGAGGTTTATGCAAAACTTCAGTACAGCCAGCTTAACACAGATGGTGTACATTAAAGTTACAGTTTTAACAATAAATGTGCTGTTTGTGCAATCTAAAAGGAGTCTCGGAGCCTACAGAGTACATACTCTGTTAATTATCAGTTTCATATTTGTATTGTATGCCTCTAATGTGAAACGTTTACATGCTTTTTATGTTCAAAAAGCTCTTTATTGTTCTCATACTGCCTGTGCTGCAGCACCTCTTTTCACCCTCTGTCTGAAACCAGAGCCCAGTCTGCTCTGATTGGTTAGCTCGCTGACCCGCTTAGAGATGTCCCTTAGCAAATCAAGAACAATCTGTTGGAGTGCTAGCCAAAAGAAGCACGAGTGTTACATAGTGATGTCACTATGTTACAGAAGTAAACCAAATAGTCCAATGGAGGTGTTTCAGGCACGGGGGTTAAGTCTTGGCTAAGTTTAATAATGGGTAAGGAGTTTTTTTCCTCTATCAACTTAAACACGTATCATTGTCGGAAGACATCCCAGTCAAAACAGCTTTGCTTGTACAGCTAATAACGTTACTAGCCCTTTTTGAGAGCAGTAACTATAACTATTACTAGTTACTTTTTAAAAGTAACTTGCCCAACACTGGACCTGCCCAGCAACAAGCAACACAAGCGTGTCACACTGCGGTACTTTTCCCACAAAGGTTCATGCGAACTTAGTTCATGATCGCGTTCACACCAAAAAGAGCCGGTACTAAAAGTAGTTCATGCGAACCTTTTTACCCCCTCGAAAGTCCCTGCTAGAGAGCAGGGACTTTCGAGCGGCTCTTTTTTGAGAAAAGAGCTATATTTCTGATTGGCTGGACGGATTGCAAACCACGCCCCGTAAAACTCCCAAAAAGTTTTGTGAAGCCGCCATTTTATTATCCTCGCATTAGCATTATTAGCATTAGCATTAGCCCAGCGCAGAAACGCAGAGAGACTAACTTATGGCAACACAAAATAAAACATGGGAGCGGTGGAGATGAGGAGGTGTCGGCGTTCTGGCGATTTACTCGGAAGGCTTCAGTAGAAGCTGCTGGGACTCCCAGCAGCTTCTACTGAAGCCAGTCCCCAACTCCGGGGACTTCCGGCCGGGGACTTTGGGCGGCAGTATACGCCGTGAAGTGGTTTGCGGCCTGCCAGTAAACCCAAAGCAGAAGAAGAAGAAGAAGTGACGTCAGCGGCTCCATTTGCCTAATCCTCCCCCAGGGACTTTTTCCGGTGTGAACGCGATCTGTACTTAGTTCATATGAACCTTTGTGGGAAAAGTACCGCAGTGTGAACGCGGCTAAGGATACAAGAGTGACTAAGAGAGTAAATGTTAGATATTGGATTTTCAGATAAGGACAGAAACGTGTGGATGACAGCAGGAATCCAGATAATGTTACACTGTGTGTAAAATGCTGCTCAAAAAGCCAATAATTTCATACCTGTGTGTTACTGACTCTAGTTTCTCTCTTCACAAATCCATACCACAAGCCTGCCTCTCTTCTTCAGTCTCCTGCTTCCCTTTATTATTTTTGGTAAAGCAGCACACAAAGCATAATCTGTTAAACATCCTGCCAGGGTTGTTTTCCACAATTCAATCTATCTCTGTCACACCTTTCCATTGGCAAGAGAAGCCGGACGAAGCAGTCCATTTGAGGCAGCTGCTGAACGCCGCGTGTTTGTCTTCAGTGTGTGAGAAGCACAGCGGTGAGCACTGTGACTCAGAGTGTGTTTCTGTTCTGTGCCGGATGGAGCATCCTGTCTGGATGCCCGTGGAGTTTGCAGCGGCTCACATGGCACAGAGGGTTTTCTTGCCGTGCCAGGAGGGAGGGCTCACAGATGGCGAACATTACATAATTGCAGCCCCAGTAGTAATTGAAGACGCTGCGGCCCATGGAGTCTGTATTCAGGCTGAGTGCTGGGGGTGTTTATCTGCAGCGCCACACATTCTGTTCTTTGGAGATGACAGGTTTCTCTCCCTGAAGCCTGTACAACTCACCTTCTGGATGGCCAACATATGTTTGTTTGTCCACGCCTGACCTTTTCCCTCTCATCTGCATGATCCAAATGCACTGGTGGACTCAGTACTCATATTCTAGTAACAGCACCGATACCTGCGCCATCGCTTTTATTGAAAGATTTGAGAGTTAATTAGTTCAGGATTCAAACGGCATATAAACATCTGATCCATGGCAATGAAGCCAAACTAAGTTGTATTTACTTAAAATAACAATAAACTGTATTTTAACAGTTCAGTTCATTGAAGAAATGCCTCAAAAGGTGCTTAACAATATGGGAAAGAAGGCAAAATGAACATAAATCCAGGGATAGAGTCTCAAAGTAATGGACAATAGGATTAAATTAAAACATACTGAATAATAAAAAATATTGAAATCATTACCCATACTGCAGCATGCACATAGACATCAGTTTAAATTACAGCAGCGTAACTGTGTCTGCTAAATAAATGTACTGCAGTAGAACGTATTCCTAAAATGTAATAAAGTAGAATTATGATGTAGCAGAAAATGGAAACACTCGAGTAGCTTTGAGAACTGTATTTAAGTAAAAGTTATTTGTCCAAAGTCAGTAAGTGTCTAAATCAGGGGTGTCAAACTCAATTTCATCATGAGCCACATTAGCATTATGGTTGCACTCAAAGGGCCGGTTGTAACTATATAAATATACATATATAAACACATAATATATATGAAATAATGTGTTATATATTATATGATTGCCTCTGCATTGGATTATTATTGAATAGGGTAATAACTTCATAATTAACTACGTCTGAAAGCAGAAGTCTAGGGCAAACAATTGAAAGTCTCTTCAGTGCGCATGTCACAACATGAGATGCATTGTGGGACATATAGTTTATGGGCAAGCTGCTTCTGTAAGATAAGATAAGATGGACCTTTATTCATCCCCGTGGGGAAAAGCAATAGTTTAACAGCAACAGGGTGAGATTGAAAAACAGGACAGCACAGATTCACACTGATGAATACAATTAAGGATAAATCAAAGATAAAAAAAAAAAGATAAATAAATAACTATAAAATAAGAAATTAATTAAAATGAACATATATAGATATACTGTAAAGTAGCATGTAACCGTATAATAAACGTAATATATTCTTTCCAAGCTCTTGCGGGCCACATAAAATGAAGTCACGGGCCGGATTTGGCCCCCGGGCCTTGAGTTTGACACCCCTAGTCTAAATGAAACCCAGTTATGTTACCTTCCTCTCCTAGAAACATCATTTCCTTCTTTCTTTTCCTGAGTCCTCACAGATCTGTTATTTATCTGCTGTACGCTTCTCCCTCGTTGCTCTCTGTCATCCCTGTTTCCTCTCTTTGCTTCAGATCAACTGTGTGACGTTCCCTCTGCCTGGAGGGAGTCCGGAGCAGCAGCTCCTGAAGCCCAACGAATGGAGCTACTGCGACTACTTCTGGGTGAGTTCTGCTGAACGTATGACCATGATGGACTGTGAGACTTTGGTGAAGATATGTGCCAACTTTATGTATACCTGTAAGGCTCAACTAAATATAGTCTCTGTCTTCTGAAATCTATGAAAAGCCAGAAGTAGATGTGAGCACAGGCAGTGCATACAGGACACCTTAAATGATACATTGGCTGGGTCAGTACATACATTATATATATAGCTTATTGCAAGTATCCGCATGCACGCGTTAATCAATAATTAACTAGCTCAACAGAAAGCTGAAGATATGTCGGAGGTACTTTAGGAACAGGGGTGCTGTTACATAGAACACTGCCTTCAGCTACTAACACTCTCTACTTCAACCGACTGAGACTTGAACCAGCAACCCTTGGTTCCCAAGCCAAGTCAAGTAGACGCCGCCCATTTACCAAACCGTAAGGCAGTGGCACCAATTCTAACTAACAAATCAGATGTTCCCATGTTCACTACTATCAAACACTTTGTGTCTCTCTTTGGTCCAACTTCCCAAAACGTCTGCACAAAATATAGTAAACAAGTTATAGTGAATATAGTTAAATATTAAATAGTTTTAGTGTCAAAAGTCCATGAGATTGGACCTCAGAGATTTGGATTAAAACGGCTCTTTAAAATATAACCATCACTTTCTTGGCGACCTTCTCTGCTCTGTTCAATTCCTTCAACTAAAGAATGAATGAATGAAAACATTTAAGAGGCAGTATGTGTTTTTGAACAGAACGCTGAACTTAGTACACTATCATGTCTGTTTATTCATTGAAGGTGTTATCTTTCTAAAACATCATTGCGTATGTTCTTCATATTGTGCAGCCACACCGCCCGCCCACCAGAAAATTATGTTGACCTTTTCCTTTTCCAACAAATCTCTGCTGGTAAATGTAAAGTGCTGCTAAAAGCGTACATTAAATTATGCGACTAAAAACAACAATGTGGATAGAAAACAAATACAAATACAATTGGCTCTCGTGTTGGATCGACCTGCTTCTCTGCAAACACATTGATCATTGCGCTCTCAATGTCTCCCTCGTGGCGGCTGTAATTTTCACTTTCCATACACTTCCATAGAATTAGATTCGAAAAAGCCTTCAGAGTGCAGAATTGAGTGAAATCCGATGCCTGTTTCCTGCGTCTTCATGGCTGTGTGGCTCCCTGTTTGTGTCAGTGCTGCGTCTCATGTGTTGTGCGTCCACTGACCTGCTGCTCAGACTGGCTGTTTGAAATACATCTGGCTCCTCTGTTCCTCATCAGTCCTGTCACGGACTGACATGACACAGTGCCGCACCTCCCCTCACAAACACACACATAATACACGTCCATCCATCAGGGGGTTGACGCATTCACACACCAACGCATGTCCTCCTTGACATACACGAGTGTGAGTCACGTATGAACAACACAGAGGCTGTAGCGCTCATGCTTTTGAATGATGCTCTCCTCCTCCTCCTCCTCCTCATCCTCAGACCGACAAGAAAGACCCACAGGGCACGACCTCGGTGGCGGGCTTCGAGGTCCTTCTGCAGAAGCAGCTGAAGGGCAAACAGATGCAGAAGGAGATGTCTGAGTTTATCCACGAGAGGTAACCGTTTCATTTCACACACACACACACACACACACACACACACACACACACACACACACACACACACACACACACACACACACACACACACACACACACACACACACACACACACACACACACACACACACACACACACACACACACACACACACACACACACACACACACACACACACACACACACACACACACCTGAGAGGCTTAACTCTTGTGCCTCGCTTTAAAAGAAAACCTGCTCGGATGTCCAGAAATATCCACAAAACTGACAGTTATATCTTAAAACTAACATTATTGTGATGTTAATAAGGAATTCAATTTATAAAGCACCCGTTCATATCATTTCAATGTGCTTGTTATGAACAGTCAAAGAACGGTATCAAAAAACGTTTCAGTTTACAACAAGTTTGTATACAATTAGAGACCGAAATGAAACATTATTCTTTCAGTATTTCGCTATATTCTTTGTGTTGACAAAATGCTGCTTTTTTTAATGGAAGACAACACACAGGATGAATTGAAATATACAATACCCTTCAGATTGTGTCACTTGTGCTGAAAACTAAACTAACCATACCAGCTGTTTTAGGAAATACTGAGATCTTTTTAAGAAAGAATATGTAAAATGTCAAAACTTAGACTTCATTTTAATGGATTTTAGTTATTTTTTTCGAATTCTGGTAAATGTTCAACCTGCACACTGTACTTCTTGTTAAAGAAAATCAATGAATGCACCTTCTTGGTGTTCAATAGAGCTGTCAGGATTGTATCTCTGCATTATCACCATCAGTAACTCTGCATGCTTTTGTCCTTGAGGTGAAACTATGGAAACTGAAAGTTAAGATTTACAGAATGAGTCACTGAATCAAAATATTTATATTCAGTTGGTTTTTATTAGTTCATTTACCGGGAACACTTCTATTTTGAAGTGTGTTTGATCGTGACGAATGATCCAATAATAATAAAGACGGAATACATTATTTAATGTTATCATACTGCAATTTAACTTACATTTTCTATGGTATGAGAGTTACCATTGTATAAAAAATCACCTGGAATCAAAAAATATATAAATTGATGTTGGCCAAATTTGCAAATGGTGCTTCTTTACCAAAATGATGTATATGGAGCCACCTATGAAATCCTTTCAAAGGTGGCTTTACTCATTTGACATAATCAATTTGTGACGGGGTTCTATTTGTCCGTTGTTTTAAGCTCCAAAACTTTAATTAGAGCAACAAAACAATAGCGAAACAGCACAACTTAAAGGTCCCATGTCATGGCCATTTCCACTGATCATAATTCCATTGTTGAGGTCTACTAAAATAGATTTATACTGTGCAATTTTCCAAACTCACATTGGTTTCGCATACAGCATCTCTGTAAAGTATGTGTATTCACTCTCTCCACTAAACGGCTCGTTGCAGCTCTTGCCCCCCCCTGTGTGCCCAGTGTGCTCCGATTGGTCGGGACCAGTCGGGATGTTGTGAATCGCGCTAAGCTCCGTGGAGGTGTGATTTCCTTGTTTAGCGATACACAGCGAAACACAGCGAAACTCACCCTGAGCACACACAAAGTCACAGCCGACGTAAAAACAATAAGGGTGGCTTGATATTGAGAAAGAAAAAGGTTGATAAACGCTGTGAGAATGGGTCTGCACAGAGAATGTCGCCGCGATCCCAACTGTCTGTTATCAGCCTGCAGCCATGGAGGAGAGATCAGCAGAGCTGCCTGCACTGAGAGTGTGAGGAAGTCCGTGGATTGGTCAATTTGGACCAATCAGCGGGGGCTTAACGTAACGGCTCTGCGGACGTAACGTAACGGCTCCACGGATTGGTCCATTTCGTTCCGGGGACGACATGACATCATGATGTACCCGGAAGAATCAAATGGACAGTGACGTATCGCTAAAGAGGCGTTTTGGGGAGATATTTTCTGTTTTAGAGTTTTACTCCCTACATGGTGTACTTTGAGGGTTTTGACTCTGCAGACCGTTTACATGCATAAAAACCTTCATAACACACAAGGTAATAACCGGAAAAGCATGACATGTCACCTTTAAACAAACAAAATAAAAGACCAAATCAGGCCGTCCATCACTCATGGAGAGTAAACATGCTCTGGTGGTGCCTTCTCTGCAACCATCTCTCGAACACGTCCCAGCTGTTGCCTTCACTGCAACATTCTCCCGAGTGACCTCCTCCAGGGCCAAAACCGGCCCCTTTGAACCCATAGCCCCTCCCACAGGCTTACCGTCAACAGGTGACACAATTACCTCAAAACCACATTGTCAAAATCCGACCCAAACATAAACAGGTTAACCACCTGTTAACACAATCACTCCCCATAATTAACAAACGCAAAGTAAATAATAAATTGCATGGTTCATTTCACGGAAGAGAAGTGTGTGTGTGTGTGTGTGTGTGTGTGTGTGTGTGTGTGTGTGCGTGTGTGTCGGCTGTCAGTGGCGGAGTCAGTCACTCTGTGATCCGCTCCGTCACACAATTTATAAAGGATGTTAAAGGGATCCAAGCGTTTTTGTTACAGCAGCAATTAATGCTTGCACCGTGTTGTTAACGGGCCTATAGAACTCAACTGGGCACGCAGAACATGAATAGATGAAGTGCCACTGAATCTGAAACAGCGCTTAAAAAAACAACGTGACTAATTAGGAGTTGAAACTTGTACATCCGATCTCACGCCTATCTATATCATTAGCCCCACCCACTTGTAAAGCTCCATTCACACTCCAGTCCGAGTCGTGGGACGGTAATGAGGGTTGCTCTGCCCTGCATGAGGTCGCAGGATCACAGAGTATGCAGTCCAACAGAATCCTTCAGTAGGATGTATGCCCGCACTGACCTTTCTGTGTCGGTTCGCTGTGTTTCTCGGTGCTGCGCAGTATCCGAACATTGAGTCAAAGAAGGGGCCTCGTGACCTTCTTTAGGTGTGGACGGTAAATGTGAGATCTGTGCAGGAAGTGAATGTCACAAAGGGTAAAAACATGGACTCTCTGGTTGAACGTCCCTCAGGGAAGATATGAGCATACTTCAATCTCTGAAAGTGCAGATTTTTACATGAACACAGGTAATGGCTAGACATCCGCCTTTGCAGCACATTGTAGTAAGTAGGCTCTCAAATGTTACGTAATTAGATTCATGCAAAACAAAAGTGGATAAAAGGCAAAGGAAATTGGAAAGAAAAGAGAAAAGCCAGATTTACTATTATTATTTGTATTTATTCATGTAATACTTCCCTTATGTATGTTATTGTGTTTTGTATTTTGATGTGTGACACTGTGTTTGACGTTAAAAAAAAAAAATGTTATTATATAAATAATTGTAGAAACTAATACATGTAAAAGCTGTACGTGTAGCTTTGCCTATGCCTTTTTCATCATTTTTAAAGTAATTGCTTATTATCTTTTATTATTCTTGTATTTGAGTTCAAAACAAAGAAAAGAAAGTATATCTTGATTTCTGCTGTTCTGCTGCAATGCACCTTTGAAATGAAGTGCGTACAAGCATCTGCCTATCCCTCACTGAAGCAGCTTCTGTTCTCCCTTGAGCCACACAGCTCATCTCACTCTTTCTGTTTCAGGATAAAGATTGAAGAAGAGTACGCCAAGAATCTCTCCAAGCTGTCTCTGAGCCCCCTGGCAGCGCAGGATGAAGGGTGAGTTCTGTAAACCACCGGGTGTTCTCCATTTTACACAACAGCAATTACACAACTGTGTCTCAACATAGAGATTTTAAAATAGACTTAGTCACACACTACTTTTTTGATTCAGCTCTCAAAGAGTAACGTTTTTTTTTTTTTTTTTTTGTCAGCAAATCGACGCTGAAATCTTTGAGCAGATTTTCAAAATTCATAGATAAAAAAGCTGAGGCTTGGCTGGAGAAGCAGTGATTTGGTTGCTCTCCAGCTCTGGAGTTTCCTCGAATACAGAACAGTTTTCTTTTGGCCGCAAAAATGAAACTAACGGAGGTACTTATCCAAGGTTAGATATCGATTGTATTCCGGTCAGACAATCAGAGAGGTTGTAAAAGGTGCGTTTCTTAACAATCACAATTTAGACTTATTTTTGTATGACATTAGAATTGTGTCAGATATTTTCTACTACTATGTATATGCTTACAATGGATCATTGGTGTCCGTTTTGTTTTACTTAGTAGAAGCAACATGTAATTCAAATGTCCTTTGTGCTACTCAATAAGCAAAAATAGTCTGATTCATTCCTTCTTCTTTTTTTTAAACATATTATAATATAATTGTAATGCTGTCAAGGTTCTGAGTTTGTTGGATGGTCCATACTTTAATAATGGATCTTGCTTCATAAACTGCATAGTTTTGTTTTGGCCCAGAAAGTGCCTTTATTAAAGAAACAGTGGTGAAATGGTGAGATACAGGGAGGACATCGCCTGAAATGTTAAAACCTTGTTACCTGGCGGACGCTGAGATGAGATGAGATGGCGGCCCAACTACAGACTTTTGTACATGTAAACTAAAAAGTAACTGATAAAACTCCAATGTCTCCGAATGAAATGTAATGTAGTTAATATAAAATCTGTCATGATAAAAGTACTGATGGAAGTATAAGTATCTACAATTTGACTTAAGTGCAGTACTTGAGAAACGATGGAAACACAGCTAAATATACTTTTGTGTTCATAGCTAAACTGTGTGATTATTTGCTTTACTGAAACCGAGCATTTACTCCAAAAGTCAGTAGATAAACTGGATTTAATTGACTTGATGTTTCCTCAGGACTCTGGGAGAGGCGTGGACTCAGCTGAAGAAGAGTCTTCATGACGAAGCTGAAGTCCACCTCAAGTTCTCCAACAAGGTAAGATCTGCTCAGGAAAATGGAGCAGGCAATGCATTTATATCGATCTCATGTAGACGTGGAAACCATTCATCAATGGATTGAAAGTTATTCTAATCTGCAGCCATTTTTTAAAGTATTTAAGTAGACTGCAATGTTGGGGGTTTCTGATTAATGGTCAAACAAAGCAAGAAATATGAATAATACACCGTCAGCTCTGGTAAATAATAATAACTATCCTTTTTGACATTTTCTAGACCAATTATTTATCGGTTTATAACGATTTTAGGTTTAAGGGTAAATAGCACCTTAAACGCACAATAAATAACTGTTACCTGAGTACATGAAATAGTTTAAATATTAAATAATATATGTGTACATTTCATATTTTTTGAAACTCAATTAATCAAAAATAACTTAAAATATATATTTAAAAATTACTAGGATCTGAAAAATGTATTATAAGAATTTGGCCTTATGAAATATGCATACTCTATACGAGATGAAGCGCATCGTTACCTTGATTCAAATTACAGATTTCTCTAGTTTGAAATGTTTCAGATAACTTGGGTTTTGAGATGATGTACACAAATCATTAACATACACAACAATAGTCTCATTTTGAGACATTTAAATGCAGAAACCTTACATATTAGACATTTCAGTTAACCTTTGATAGCTCTCTAAATCACACACATGTAGTCCTCCTTCATCTCTGTGTGGATGCCCTTGGTGTGCAGTTCT
Organism: Pseudochaenichthys georgianus; assembly: GCF_902827115.2. NCBI lineage: Eukaryota > Metazoa > Chordata > Actinopteri > Perciformes > Channichthyidae > Pseudochaenichthys > Pseudochaenichthys georgianus. The sequence continues at coordinate 48,373 of NW_027263138.1, forward strand.
CTGCCCCTTCAGGTCAGGTGTTAAATGTTTTCAATCATCTGAAGTAATGGACACTTGATATGACCATGTCCCGAGGTGTCTGGGCTCGTTTACCTCAGCCTCGTCAGCGCTGACTGAAGAAAACGACCTGTCCGCGCTCCGATTAGCAGCCATGCAGAAACCGCACCGTGGCATCAGATGGAGCCTTAAATAATGCCGCGGCCGCCGCCTCGCAGCTCTTCAGTAGCCCTCTGTTGTCTGATTAATTAGTTACGTGTTGTGACGAGCCCCCACCCAGGGCAGTGAAGCCCCACGCTCCACCGGTGCTCTGACACGCTGCTTCATTATGAGATGGGTGAGGGGAAGGTAACGCGTGGTCAGGCAGGGAATGAGAAGTCTTATCAAGCCTGCAGAGGCCCCGGCTCGCGCTCTAATAAACTACGTTTTCATCTACCGGCTCTGGCATTTGCACCAGATTAGCATTCTGTGAGGAGAGCCAGCACTGCTGACAAGCAATATGTAGTTTATTGAAGTGTCATACAAATTGGCTTTTTCATATTTTAAGATAAGGGCTTGGTGGAAGAAATGGAAACGTGTAATGATATCCTTTATGGTGATGGATGTGCATTTGTAGAACAGGCTTTATTAGAGTAATGACGTTGTAGATGTTCATGTTATGTGTCTGTTCAGTGTTCAGTCACAAGAGTGTTACAAATAGGCTGTCTCTTGTGGCAATCCAGGAAAAGGCGTCACTGTTTGAAAATGAGATCCAGAAACAAACCTGGGACACCTGCTGATCAGCAAAGGTGCTGCAAATAGAACAAGACAACGTCTCAAAGAGGTTTTTATTAACTAAAAGGCAGTAACAAGAAATGTGTAAATTGTCAGAGAAAAATAAAGCAATGCAAAGGTTCAGTTAGTTGTAACAAAAAAGGAGTACTTAAATAGTAGTCACCAATCAAAATAAAACCATTGTTCCGACAAGGAGCTGAGTTATACCTAAGCGATGTATCTGCAAAACAGGTCTTACTGTAAATTAATCTAGAATAGTACTTGGGATATGGATTTATGTTTTCAAATTAATAACAATAATAATATTTAGGTGACTTTATTGAATTACAGGTGTGTGTTGTATTTGTTCTCATAGACCATCATTTGCTTAACACAGCACTTAATGACATGGTCGTTAAGCTGTTATAAAACTTCATACACTTCAATACTGTACACGTGCCTGGTTAAGTGTCCTGCCAGAGGAGACTTTGAAATATTGACTGCAGGTGCTGGGGATCGAACCACTGACCCTGACTGGTAGAAATCCATTTAACCCTGAGCCAGTCGTAATATAGCCAAAATAGAAATGCACTTGAAGAGTGCAGACCTCCCCATGCTGTTTCCTTTAGTGAAATATTGAAATATAACCTGCTATATATTCGATTGGGTCCTTTCTCAGCCCAATATTACACTCTTTCACCAAGTTTTATAAAAAATTGTTTTCCCGATTTCCTCCTGTGATTAAAGTGATGTTTTTTTATTTATTTGCCTTCCCTCGAATGACACAACAAGATGAAACCAGCAGCTGAGAGACTTTTTATTTTTTCCCCAGCTCCACTCTGAGGTAGAAAAGCCCTTGCTGACGTTCAGATGCGACAACTTCAAGAAGGACCTGAAAAAGTACGACCATCACATCGCCGACCTCCGGAAGCAGCTGGCGAGTCGCTATGCAAGTGTGGAGAAGGTATGGAGGCTCACGTGCTCACATATTATTAAATACATATATGATACAGTGCACTGTGCTTTTCAGATGGAAATGATAGTATTTGCAAACTGTTTGCGCTCCTTGGTCCAAATGGTGCATTCATTCCAAAAGTGAATCTCCAAATATTGAATGTTTAGTTGCAAAAGAACACGCACATCAGTGTTTTCTACATCTTACATAATAAAAGAGCTTCAGTACCGCCTACACCTGGAACATAATGGTATTTTCATGCTGCCTCCCACAACTACAATCATTGAAATAAATGTTTCCGTCTCCAAGATTTGAATCATGTATGTGTACACAAATGTGCAGCACTTATAGTTTGGTTTCTTTTGCAGATATTTAAAATATGTATAAATTATAGATCAGAACACTGTAGAGCAAGGTCACTCTGTATTTGAGTTAACATTGCTTCACATATACAGTATGCAGTTAGCAGGGCCGCCTTAATGCACGGGCTGACCTGGGCTGAAGCCCAGGGGCCTACGGAGATCAGGGGCCTATCATGAGCCAATAAAAAAGTTTTTAAAAAAAAGTAATGTTTTTTATTTCGGATGTTTTTAAAAAACATTTAAATAAACAAAGTCTTGGCTTTCAGAATATGAAACTTTTATTTCCAAAATCACACGATAAATACATTTTTGAAGCTTGTAAAGGGAAGATGACAGCTCTCACTCGCCACTCACTCCCCCTCCCTCCGGCTGACATTATGAATGTAAGGCGTATATTAATCATAGATAACACGGCAGGGTCCGTTACAGTTTGTTTTCATCTGGTTTCAAATAAACAAAGTCTTGGCTTTCAGAATATTCAAATTGTTTCGGCAAATTCAGATGATAAATACAGCTTTGAAGCTTGTAACGGCATAATTACAAGCGGAGAACGGAGTAACTTGACGTCACAGCAGGCACAACAACAGCTTGTGTTTCTCGTGAGTGTTTTCCCCGGGAAACAAATACAATACACACAAACGCAAAAATACACAAACACACACACTTGTGAGCTTCCCCCAGACCAGTAATCCAAACGAAAATATCTTCCCTCCGTAGTATTTTGATCATTTGCTCCGCTAATCAATCAGATCGATGGATTCCAGAGATTTTTCTCAAACATGATGACTCCGAAACAGTCAGTGGGCACTGGGCACCACTTAACAGCCAATCAGAATGAGAATATGTTTCACATGTGACTTATTCAAATTGCGAGTGATTGAGTGACAGATAAAGGTTGTTTAGGAGAAAAAGTTTGAGAGTGGCGCTCGGGAAAGGAAATTGTTGAGGGAAAAGGAGTTTCGAGAAAGCAGCTATTACAAAAAATGCCGAAGCTTACAGGTTATTTTAAACCTGTAGGCCAGGATGAGGAGGAAGGACAGATTAGTTCTGTACCGAGCGGCAGCGGTGCCGGCCGCGGGGCCTCGGAGCCAAGTAGGCCGTCTGGTTCTGATAGCGATGGAGTAGCTGGAGTAGCGGGAGAGGAAGAACAGACAGGAGGGACATTATCTGTTGGAGGAGATGGAGAGGATGACGAGGACTTGCAACGTGGAGGGGAGCCATCCGCAACCGGACAAATACATGAGGGAGGCCCGATACGTCACTCATCTGGAGGAGAGGACCAGGCGCGCGTAGAGCAGAGTGGAGAAGTGCGATCACAGAGCCTGCCGAGGCTATAAATGACTTTGATTTGTTGTTTAAATAGGGGGCCTACAAAACCTATCAGCCCTAGGGCCTGATGGCAAGGCAAGGCAAGGCAAGGCAAGTTTATTTATAGAGCACTTTTCAACGCAAGGCAATTCAAAGTGCTTTACAAAAAAAAAAAAAAGAATGAAAGACATTAAGCATTAAAAAAGAAAAGCTAATCAAATAAACATTAAGAAAAAAAATACATGGATAAAAGTTACAGTGCAGTCTAAAATATAAATAGTTCAATTAAACATTACAAGAAAAAGTACATGGATAAAAGTTACAGTGCAGTTTAAGATATGAATAGTTCAAATAAAAGCAGCGACAAAAAGAAAAGTCTTCAGCCTGGATTTAAAAGTAGTCAGAGTTGCAGCGGACCTGCAGGTTTCTGGGAGTTTGTTCCAGATATTTGGAGCATAATAACTGAACGCTGCTTTACCATGTTTAGTTCTGACTCTGGGGACAGAAAGCTGACCAGTCCCTGAAGACCTGAGAGATCTGGATGGTTCATAGTTTAGCAGGAGGTCAGAAATGTATTTTGGGCCTAAACCATTCAGTGCTTTATAAACCAGCAGCAGTATTTTGAAATCTATTCTTTGACACACAGGAAGCCAGTGTAAAGACTTCAGAACAGGAGTGATGTGATCCACTTTCTTAGTGTTAGTGAGGACTCGAGCAGCGGCGTTCTGAATCAGCTGCAGCTTTCTAATAGATTTTTTAGTGAGACCTGTGAAGACACCATTGCAGTAGTCGAGTCTACTGAAGATAAAGGCATGGACAAGTTTTTCCAAATCCTGCTGTGACATTAGTCTTTTAATCCTAGATATGTTCTTTAGGTGATAGTAGGCTGATTTAGTAACTGTTTTAATGTGACTGTTGAAACTCAGGTCAGAGTCCATGACTACACCTAGATTTCTGGCTTTATCTGTTGGTTTGAACATTGCAGACTGAAGCTCAGCGCTAACTTTTAAACGTTCTGCCTTGGCTCCAAAAACCATTACCTCAGTTTTATCTTTGTTTAATTGGAGAAAGTTCTGACACATCCAGTCATTGATTTGTTCAATGCACTTACTCAGTGTTTGAATTGGAGCATAGTCTCCTGGTAAAATTGTTACGTAAATTTGTGTGTCATCTGCATAGCTATGGTAACTTATTTTGTTGTTCTTCATTATCTGAGCCAGTGGTAGCATGTAGATGTTAAAGAGAAGAGGCCCCAAGAGGGAGCCTTGAGGAACCCCACATGTCATATTTGTCAACTCAGATGTGTATTTACCGATAGAAACAAAGTTGTTTCTGTCCTTTAAGTAGGATTTAAACCAATTTAGAACTGTTTCCGAAAGTCCCACCCAGTTTTCCAGTCGGTCCAGTAATATCCTGTGGTCAACAGTGTCAAACGCAGCACTGAGATCTAATAATACTAACACTGAAGTTCTGCCACTGTCTGTGTTTAAGTGGATGTCGTTAAAGACCTTTACAAGAGCAGTCTCAGTGCTGTGGTTTGGACGAAAGCCTGACTGGAACACATCGAAACAACCATTTAAATGCAAGAAATTACTCAACTGTTGAAAAACAACTTTTTCAATGATCTTACCTAGAAATGGCAGGTTTGATATGGGCCTGTAATTGTTCATTACTGAAGCATCTAGATTATTCTTTTTTAAGAGCGGTTTAATGACTGCAGTTTTCAGGGCCTGTGGAAAAATACCTGAGTGAAGAGATTTGTTTACTATATGAAGTAGTTCTGAGGCCATGCAAGGCAAAACATCTTTGAAAAATCCTGTTGGAATAATATCAAGGCAGCAGGAGGAGGACTTCAGAAGTTGAATAATGTCCTCTAGGTTTTTATCATTAATCTGATGGAATTGTGTCATGATGTCTGAATTGATGTTAAGTGGACACATAGACAACACATTTGCTGTTCCTGATGCAGAGGCACTGACTGCTTGTCTGATTTTCTGAATTTTGTCAGTGAAAAAGGAGGCAAAATCATTGCACGCCCTGGTGGATAGAAATTCAGAAGCTACTGACACTGGGGGGTTAGTTAGTCTGTCGACGGTAGCAAACAAGGCACGTGCGTTGTTTTTGTTTTTGGTAATGATGTCAGAGAAGAATGATTGTCGTGCATTTTTCAATTCCAAATTATAAAGGCCAAGTCTCTCTTTATAAATTTCAAAGTGAACCTGGAGATTTGTTTTTCGCCACCTGCGTTCAGCTTTTCGACATTCTCTTTTTTCTGTTTTAACGGTCATGGCCTTTCTCCATGAAGATATTTTCTTCCCAGTCACTTCCTTTACCTTAGTTGGAGCAATGGCATCTATAACATTTTTAATTTTTTAATTAAAATGATCTACTAGCTCATTTACTGAGGTGTTAGCAGGGGCAAGTGTGGAAGAAAAATTCTGAGTAAACATTTCCCTAGTATTTTCAGTTAAACATCGCTTTGTGGTTACCTCTTGTTGAACACTTGTGTGAACAGAAATAGAGCTCTCAAAGAAAACACAGGAATGGTCAGACAGTGCAACATCAGTCACCACAACCTTAGAGATATTCAGACCCTTTGAGATAATTAAGTCCAGAGTGTGCCCCTTATTGTGCGTGGGCTCCGTCACATGCTGAGTCAGTCCATAGCTATCAAGAACACAAAACAGTTCTTTAGCCCCTCTGTCCTGGGGGTTGTCAACATGGATGTTAAAATCACCAACAATGACTAGACGGTCAAAGTCAATACACACTATAGACAGCAGTTCAGTAAGGTCATCAAAAAAGCTTGCACAGTATTTGGGTGGCCTATAGATATTTAGGAACAGAGCTCGAGAGGAGCATTTCAGCTGAAGGGCCACATATTCAAAAGAATCAAAGTTTCCATACGATGTCTTCCTGCATTGAAGGGAATCATTGAACAGAATAGCAACTCCACCCCCTTTCTTTTGCATTCTTTCCTGACTCATAAAACTAAAGTTGGGAGGGGTTGATTCGATAAGAACAGCTGCACTGTTATTTTGTTCAATCCAAGTTTCTGTTAAAAACATAAAATCAAGATTGTGCTCAGTGATAAAATCATTGATTAAAAATGTTTTTCCTGCCAAAGACCTGACATTTAATAAAGCTAGTTTAAGTTTGTTAAACACACTATCAGTCATGTTTTTTGTAACAAGCTGTGGCTGACATGGAATCACTGCTAAATTAGATAAACTCACACAAACGTTTGAATGCTTCCTGTATCTAAGATCATTCACCGCTCTTAATCTATTACCTATCAACACAGATATCGGCAAAGCTACTGGCAGGTAGGGCCCGGGCATGTCCTGGAAAGAGTTGAGAGTGCCATACGCCCTTGAGCCTGGACCCAGCAGATATCAGTTTGCAGATTGTTTTGGTTTGGATGATTGTGGTAGGCATGGTGATGAAGCCGGGGGAGATGGTGCACGTCTCTGCTTTGGTGATTTTGGTGGGCGTCGTTGAGGAGCGGGGGTAAAGGACATGCTGCCAGCCCTGCGTATAGCCTTAGTCTGGTCTTTGAAATCCAGGAAGGAATCGGTGCCAGCCCTCTGTATCTCCTTCTTGTGTTCCACGATCTCCAGGAGGGTGGGCGAGGGCGAAAGGGTGAACGGAGTATCCTCAAAGGTGTTGACAGGGGGGGGGGGGTGACGGGGGGTGGGGACTCCTCCGTGTGTTTCATCGGTCTCCCATAATCAGAACATTCCTCAGGCGGGTGCAGTGATACTTCTTCAGGGTTTTCTGCGCGATGTGTTGTGTCTATCTCCTGTTTTGATTCCTCTTGCCGCTTGTCCTTGGCAGAGGGAACAGATTGATGACGCAGGCAGTTGAATATGTTAGAGATAAACAATTTCACTCCTGACTTGTTCAGGCAAACTCCATTTGCCTTGAAAAGATGTCTGCGGTCCCAGAAAAAGTTAAAATTGTCAATAAAATGCACAGAATGGTCAGTACAGGCAGTTGAAAGCCAGGTGTTCAGTGCAAACAATCTGCTGAATCTCTCCACTCCTCTTCTGACTGGCGGTCGAGGGCCACTGATGAACACCTCTGCATTTAGAGAGCTGGCAGTTTCCAACAGACATTTAAAGTCTTTTTTCAGCACTTCTGACTGTTGTTTCACAACATCATTTGTTCCAATGTGCAGTACCACATTCTTCACAGTCGGATGTTCAGCCCCAATATGCAGGATCTTCTCAGCCAAGTCAGAGATCGTATCCTTGGGAAAACAGAGTACTTTGGTGTTGTTCTTACTACACAGACCTTTTACATCTCTTACAGCAGAGTCACCCACAATCAGAGTTTCAGGCCCAGTCGTTAGCTTTCCCTCTAGCCTTTTACTTTTGGAGTAGCTATTGGTCCTTACCCTGCTGTGTGAAGAGGACGGGTTATCCAGGTCATCAGAAAGAGATCTCCGGCTCTCGGTCAGCGGAGCGTATCTGTTCTGGATTGGCACACTTGGTGGTTTAGGAGGATTTTTTGTAATTCTCCCTTTAGCAGCTGTCGACTGCTGTTTAGGGGTTGAAGAGGCGCTCCTCTTGGGTGATAACAATGCAGGCCAGCCGGTCGCATCACATATTTCAGAGTGTTGGGCTCTGCCCGTTATCCTTCCTCCCAAATCCCATGAAAATGATTTACTCTTAGGCTTTGCACCCAGAGAGTTCCAGGGAGGACCACCACTTGTAGATTTATGACCCGGTACACAGACCTCCTGTTCCTTGGAATCCTTGTGGCTGCTAACTAGCTGTGAGTTAGCATACCCTTTTCCATTATTTTGCAACACTGGTAAAGTGGTGTCATTCCCACAACATAGTCCATTCACTTCCACGTTAACTTCCAGCCGTTGCATTTTCATTTCCAGCACGGCCATCTTCTGTAGAAGTTTGTGGAAGTCATCTGTAGAGAACGGAGGCATTTTTCTACCAACTAGCTTAAGCTAAATAGCATGCAGTAGCCTACCAGGCTTTAGCTGTTGCTAGGCCACGCTACTGTAAGACTGGGGTCGCCGTAAAAATGTTGAAATATGGCTGAAAACCTCCGTCTATTTACGTAGATGAACTGTCCCAGTGATAGGTTAATGTCCAGGAGCCGCTGCTCGAAGTTTTCAGAGAATAAGAATAGGAAAATCAGCATAAAAAGTAAGCAGAGGCAGGAGCAAGAAGAAAAGCGTCTGCACTGTATGGCAGGTTAAGGTGGGCCTGGCAGTTAGTCTACTGCTGGCACATTTACTTATTTAAGTTATTTTCTTAGACATGGGTATAGCCAAAAACTACTCAAGGCTTCTCAATTCAGCAATCTCCCTTTTTCACATTTCATTTGGATTTAAAGCTCAATATGTAACAGCCGTTTTACTTTAATAATATGTTTATTGTTTGAGTATTTGCATAATGGTTTTGATTAAATCTACTTAATTATTCGTTTTTCGGTATTGCAAATCAATATTAAGTGCTGCAGCGTTACAACAATCTTTAGATTTGTAATCCAATCAAACGCCACAAAACAATATATTAGAATAAGCAAATAACTCTTGATTTGCACAAACATGAAGCAGGACACTTCCATTCAGTGTTTACCGTTCATCAGTGGGTTGAAGCTCGGCCGCAGATTTTCTTGGCATCACTGTTACTGTATGTTTACTAGTGCTGGGGGGAAACGATTATTTCGAAAACGATTAATCGGGCGATTATTTGATCGATTAGTCGACTAATCTAATCTTATTTGTCTGTTGTTCAATTCATAAAAAACGTAATGTAAAAAAAACGTAATGTAAATTATTTTTTTTTCACAATACTGTGTCTCAGGGGATCTTAATATTTAACAAACTATTAATGTGTTATACCAGATTAACGGTAATAATCTCAGCTAACTGCCGATACAAACCATGTTTACCAAAACAAAACACAAGTCTCATAAGAAGCATCTAAATGACCCATGAGCGAAAAATGCTAACGGACATTGGCACAGAACTCAAGATAAAAGTACCCTCATCGTAGCTGCACATACAAGATATCCGATTAAAGCTGAGACTCCACAGATTATGTAGGTATATAGTATCATCACTGAGTGATCCGGACTCGCGACAGGGGAAGCAAATACAGTCATCACAACACGTACCTTTACAGAGCTTCTAGGGAGATCGTCTCACCACCGTAGCTGTCAATCTGATCAAAAGACGTGTTACATGTAGGGATGCACGATATTGGTTTTTTGAAACCGATACCGATACCGATAACTTCCGGCTTCTCAAGACCGATACCGATACCGATAACCGATAATAAAAATAAAAATTACGCCACTAATTATTTTAACGCGATTAACGCATGTGTATTTTTTTTCCACGGCCGCCCCGTAGCTTCAGAGCGCATCGAGTTTAAAATACCATCTACAAGCTGATGCTGACAGCCCTGCTCCTGCCGCCTGCTTGTGGCAGACCACACTTCCACGCTCACCGGCAGGCACCGACTGACCATCTGGAGGACCGGGAGGGTGTGTGTATGTGTGGCCCGAGCGAGCAAGAGAGAGACCTTAGTGCATTGTTGTTGTTAGCATCTGGTGCTAGCTAGCTGAGCTAACGGATATAAGGAGCTGTTTAAATGAAAACAGAGGAGCGCTCTATCCACACAACTGCGCCGAGCACTTGACTTTATGCAGGAAGCAGACAGCGGGACATTGTAGGAGAAGTCAGCACACTCAGCAACATGATTGCAGCGTCCAGGCTGCTCCGGTTCGAGCATATGCCTTGAGTTGCACATAGCTCCAACGCGCGCGCGCAGACACACACACACACACACACACACACACACACACACACACACACACACACACACACACACACACACACACACACACACACACACACACACACACACACACACACACACACACACACACACACACACACACACACACACACACACACACACACACACACACACACACACACACTGTATTGTATTATTGTCTTCGTACGCTTTTAACACACCATCGTAGCGATGGCGATGTTTCAGGTGACTGATCAGGTTCGAAGTATTAGAGAGCGCTGGATTTGTGAAGAACTCCCCTCTTCCTAAACCACTAACACCACAGTACTGGCAAAACGGGAGGAGCCGAGTGAAAAACAAGCGCCCCTCATCCCAATCCACCCACACCGCAGTATTTTTTCTTTTTTTTTACCCAAAAGAAATATTGTATATTATCGGGGCTATTAATACTGTTATCGGTTTATCGGGATGACGTCATAATTCCTAATATCGGATCGATAATTATCGTGCATCCCTAGTTACATGGCATTAAAATGAGAAAAAACGCGGCTGAATCGGTTAATCCATAGGTTTTTAACGTCTATGTATAAAAAAATGATTGAATTTATAATCCATAATTCCATTTTTATGTAAAAATCGGAGAGCAAATGCTAGCTGCTAATGGTAGCCACCACAGCTAGCTGCCGCTTTAAATGTTCCAACATAGCCGTTGTGCTTTTGTGATATGCCAACTCCATTTGGCAAAGACTGCAAATGACAATATTCCCATGCTTTTGAAGACCTAGGGCGAGATGTTTTCGTTTGAGGGCTTCGTGCGCAATCCTGTGAGGAGGAGGTGGTAGCCGTTTCAGTCTCCATTGTGTTTGAAGTGCGATTGCGAACTGCTTGTTGCTTTGTTTACACACCCACGTGTGTGTAGCGACGCGTCGACGCGGAAATATGTCGTCGACGATATTTTGACGACGCGTCGCTCCAGCACTAATGTTTACTTTTCAAACACTGTTACACCAGTGGGCACCTCAGGGATGAATAGGAGGAAAGGCTCATTGGTACGGATTAAGGAAAGATTAAAGGATGGGATGACAAGCATGAAAAGGCCTTAATGACTCCTGCCATGTGTGTACAGTAAATCTGAGGATTATGCTGAATGACTCATTGTTTCTACTGTGTGTTTGCACATCCCACTGTGTGTGTGTGTGTGTGTGTGTGTGTGTGTGTGTGTGTGTGTGTGTGTGTGTGTGTGTGTGTGTGTGTGTGTGTGTGTGTGTGTGTGTGTGTGTGTGTGTGTGTGTGTGTGTGTGTGTGTGTGTGTGTGTGTGTGTGTGTGTGTGTGTGTGTGTGTGTGTGTGTGTGTGTGTGTGTGTGTGTGTGTGTAGTCCCGTAGAGCTCTGGCAGACCGGCAGAAAGATCTGGAGGTGAAGACCCAGCAGTTGGAGATTAAAATCAGCAACAAGACGGAGGAGGACATCAAGAAGGCTCGGCGGAAATCTACACAGGCAGGTCAGAAGCCAAACTTTGAATAAGAGCCAGTCCCAGAAGCCATGACTAGAGCCCAGTATTTAAACCAAATAACTGCACTGAGGCACAAGGCAATCTGTTTCTTTGTGATTTCAAAGTCAAAGAAATGATCTTGAAGCATTATTGTTTAGTAAAGTGTCTGGTTAGTCTAGGGATCCTACAGACCTTACAAGTCTTTAAAGGGGCATTATTATGCTTTTCCCTTTCCTGTAGTGTGTTATATAGGTTTTTATGCATGTACATGGTCTGCAAATCGCTGTGTATTTCCCCCCCCCCCCCCTGCCTGAAATGCCTCAATTGGACTCCTTTATTTACCTCCGAAACACAGTGACATCACTATGTAACACTCGCATTTCTGTTGGCTAGCGCTCCAACACATTGTATGTGAGGCTAAGGGGCGGGACATCTCTTAGTGGCTGACCAATCCCAACAGAGCCGGCCAGCTAACCAATCAGAGCAGACTGGGCTCTGGTTTCAGACAGAGGGTGAAAAGAGGTGCTGCAGCACAGGCAGTATGAGACAAATAAAGAGCTTGTTGAACATTAAAGCATGGAGACATGTCCCAGTAGAGACACTAAATGGACCTAAAAATGAGCATTATAGGGCCACTTTAAAGGCATAGAATGGATTCATCTAAATATAAGGTTTTAATTGGTATACATATGTTTTAAATCAATCTTTCAAAAGTCCTAAAAATGATCAAATATGATACAGTGATTATTTTTGTTGACATTGCTTCGTTTAAAAATAATCTGCTAAATGTCTGTAGCATTAACACCACCTGACTCTGGATAGCAGAACATTTCATTGTTAGTGAATTTCATAAAGTCTTCAAGTCTTACATCTAGTTTGCCTTAAGCTGTAGGAAGCCCCTGTCTATTGTCGATTGGGGTAACCCAATGCAAACTGGATGTGGCAACATTTATAAACAAAATCACAAGCGCACGTTGCACTCGTGCAATTATCCCATTTTATTACTGGCGATTTACAGAATAGATGTGATGCTTCTCTAATCATTCTTTGCATGTGACGGATTTAAATATGTGAAGGCAATTTTGTTTTGTATAATTTTACTGGTTTAAATTCGGAGCGACTAGCACAACAAGCACATCCAAAGACACGTCCTACCAGAGATACTCTTTGACATTTGAATAAGAAGAGTCCATTTTGTAATTGTTCTACTCAGGCGTCATCAGAATGTATAATGTCCTCCTTCTCTCCTCATCTCAGTAGGTTAGTCACAGACCACAGCAGTAATCAATAGCATCCACAGTTACAGTTAAATCATATCGGCTCTGTGTTGGTGATCAGTGCCGCTGCCTCAAGGTTGTAACAAATGTCATCACGGATCACTGCACCCTCACAGGGATGTGTTTACCTTCACTGAGAGAATACTAATACGCCTCAGGCATGCTCCTGTTCTTACATCTCTTCTTCAGGTTTCAGGATATACAGAGCTTAAATGTTATGGAATATCGTTTTCTTTTTTTAAGAACTAAGAGACATGGTATGTGAAAAAGCAATCCACTAGTCTTTATAGCTTGGTTTATACTTTAAAGACAGCCTTGATAACGGTTCACATAAAATGATTCATCTTTGAATCAATGAAGCGTGAAATCTGAGTGCCCCCTGCTGGTCCTTATAGGTTTTGCATTTGTAACACTGATTATTAATGCTACTACTATTTATTAAAATAATAATCACACGCATAAAAACAACAACATACATGAAAGCAAAAAAAAAGATGATAAAATGTTTGTTGAAATGTACAGTAGATACTTTACATAAGTACACATTTGGAGTACCTGCACTGAACTTCTGCATTTCCATTTGATGTTTTTGTGATCTACAGCAGAAAAATGCAACATTAACAATAATGCAACAGTAATATTTATCCGGAAACATCATATGTATGTAAAACAATACAAATGTTGAACATGATATGTGGATCGTTGTATATCTGTGGACTCGCAGCACTCTGTTGACCTCTGACCTCTGTGTGTGTTCTCCAGGAGACGACCTGATGCGCTGCGTGGATCTCTACAACCAAACCCAGTGCAAGTGGTTTGAGGAAATGGTCACCACCAGCATGGTAAGATCTTCCCTTGGAGAGAATAGAAATCTGCATCTTAAAAAATGTACCTTACGAGATTCCCTTAGAAACCCAGAATGAGAGATATTTTCCCCCTTAATGAACCACCTTAATCCTGCTCATTTGAAACTTTAATCTGTTGTTGTTTTTAACCTACAATGGAAGTTTAAAACAATGCTTTGTATGCCTTTGTACAAATCAAGTGGTTCTCTTCAAAGCCACCAGACTCCATTCAAACAAACAGTTAGTTTACCTGGTTCAGCACTTTGTATTTACAGTAATGTGGTAACTGGCAAAAGTTTAGGAATTACTTTTTGAAAAATAAAACAAATAACCAAATTGTAATTGTTAAAATTGTAATAAAAAGTATAGATATGAGTGCAAAACTACTGTATGATATGAACACCTCCTGTTTTTCATATAAAACAGAAAAAATCCTGGTAATTTTGACCCCAATATACTTTGATCTACAATGGACGTTATATTGCATAGCATTAAGGTGTTTCGTTAAGAAGGAATATTTGAAGGGGGAACGTTTTTGCTTTTGTAATTATTATTTGTACAGCAGCTGGGTCAAGTAAATCCAATCTAAAATAAACACCAGGGTAATCAGTTTTCCTCTGTTACTAAATGTGAACGTTGTTCCTCTTCAGGAGCTGGAGAAGCTGGAGGTGGAGCGGATCGAGTGGATCCAGCAGCATTTACGCCAGTACACCACTCTGAGGCACGAGACGGACATGTTCAACCAGAGTGTGAGTCCCTTTGCATAGTATGAGATTGTTTTCCATCCTGACTAGCACAAAAATCAGGGTGTATGCTTTATGAAGAAATGTTCATTCAGGTTTATCTCTCGTGTTTGTATCACCTCTGAGGGTTTTGTCTCTTCAGCTTCACACTGAGAATCACCCGTGCTATTCCCGCAGTGCTGACAGAATACGTCTCGCTAGATTTACAGGGTTTACTCTTCACCTCCTGAATAGATAAGCACAGCGTCTCGGTGGGTTTCTCTGAGGCTCAGAGTGTTGGATGAAAGGCTGACAGGGGAGACATGGACCGCAGGGCGCCTTCTGTCAAACATCCACTCTCACACCAAGTGGCACGTGAAATCATGTCAAAGCCAGTTGACATCACTGGTGCAGCTCATAATTTTTCTCAGCTGATAATTTGATCAATTATGGATGAAAAAAATGACAAACTTGGATGTCCAATTGAGTTCTAGAAAACGGCAAAAATCCTCAAATACAGAAAATAAAATAATTTGACTGCCAAACTATAACTAAGACAAAAAATATTCGAAATATAAAATAATACACTGGTGCGCTGAGAAAAAAAGAAAAAAAAGTTTTAACAACATGTTTATTTATTGACTTTTCATTCCTGTATAATCATTTTGCGCAAAGATGGCACTGTTTGTCAGAGCACTTCATCCTTCTGGGATTTCATGAAGAACCGCTCCAACGCGTGTGTACGGGAACGCCTCTGGTGCTGGTCCATTAACTGCCAGTGTTTCCCACAGATCTGAAATATACTTGGGGGGTGGTGGTGACGTGCAACAACACAGGTACAGGCAGGGCCCATAGTGATAGCCCTATAGTTTAAATCTACTACCCACATATGAACATATGGAAATGAGTTACTATTTAAAAAAATAAATGTATTTATAAATGTATTTAGGAACCTATCCATGTGATTTTTAGTGGGGGTCGACCTCAAATCCTCTAGGGGGGTCCAGGGGCATGCCCCCGGTAAGATTTTATTTTTTATTTTGGAGTTAAATGCATCAATCTGGTGCATTTTGAGGGGAAAATAAAGAGACTAGATCTATGGAAACACCTATATTAAACAGAACTGTATACATTTCAATAATCATAAAATCATGGCCATAACCAATAACATACCATTTCCAATATGAAAAAAACACTGAAACTTGTTTATTAATTTATTTTTGGTTCATTTATAGTTGTGAGTGTGTCTGTGCTCCTGAATCAGCCTCTCCTGTCTCCCTCCTCTCCCCCCTGCTCCTCTTTGAGGCAGCAGCAAAGACTAGTTTTCTCTCAACAAGTTTTAAAAGTGTATCTTATCTTTTTTCACCTAGTTAACTTTCTATTTATTTATTCATGCATATTTTACTAATCACATTACATTTCATTTAGCTGACGCTTTTATCCAAAGCGACTTATAATGACCGATTACAGGGACATTCTCCCTGGAGTAACTAAGGGCTAAGTGCCTTACTTCCTGGCGGGATTTGAACTCACAGCCTTCCGATCTTCAGCCCACCTCACTATCGATTAGACCAATCACTACCCTCTCAAATGGAAATATGTGTTTACATAAATGGTGACCACACCGTTTGAGACCCACTGAGAACTTAAGTTAACTATCTAAACACTCAGAGAGTCCTTTACCTCACCTGAGCTGAGGTTATCCCGAGCTTGAATGACACACAGAGACCAATCAAGGGCTTTGATTTGTGATCTGTATGACAGTGGCCATGTCGGCAGGCCACATCATGTGGACAGCCAGTCACCCTGTGTGAGGAAGGCCACTTAACAGGCCAGAAGGAGGCGAGACCAGAGCAAGGGAGCGAGGGATCATTGTCCACAAGTTAATCGATCGCAGATTAACTTGTGGTTACGGAAGAATAAAAAAAAAACGTATTACAAAAAAATATATATATTAAATGGGTCGCGAAATATACTTGGGCGGCCGTTAATATACCTGGGCGGCCCGCCCAAGTATAGTCTATGTGTGGGAAACCCTGATAGTATATCAGTCACCGAAGTCCCCATCCTCCATCACTACTGTTCTGTGAATTCCCCCTGGAGAGATGAATAAGTATGTCTAATTCTCCTTTCCACCTTTTCTTCTTTCGTTTGTAATGCTAAGCTCGCTGCTGCTAGCCTTATATTTAATGTGCAGATATCAGAATTGTATCCAGTGGTGGAAAATAACAAATGATCAAATAATGAATGTCACAAGAAATGTAATGATGTGGACCTGGGCATCCACAAAATTATTTTTTGACACCTAAACAAAATGCTTACCTTGCTGTCAGACAGCCCTTCCTAACAGGAAACCGCTATCTATGCTCTCTTCCAAGCCACCAGACTCCATTAACAAAAACAGTGATTTAACCTCATCACAGAGACCCTTTGTATATTTTGAGACTAAAACTTGATTACTGTAACACATTAAAGGTTCACATTTTACCCACAATAAATACTAATGGGAAGCTACAAAAAGATGAAGAATGTTATTGCATCAAAATGCTTTTTAAACCTCTAAAAGCTTTTCCCCACATGACATTAAAAGAGTTTATCCTGATGAAGTGTCCATACATATATTGTCTAAATAAATGATGAGATAAAATGATTGTTTTTCTCATCTAACTTGCTATGTGTAGCTACCGGTATTTCCGAAATTAAAATATTCCTTTAAAAACGTACCTGATTTTATTCCAAGTAGTTGTTGAAAGCTCTGGCTTTGATCCAAAGTGTTGGATGAACAAACTCAAGTAGTTACATGAGGTGATGACACTAAATGCTCATGTCTCTGCAGACGGTGGAGCCGGTGGACAAGCTGCTGCAGAACGTGGACCCCGGCAGAGACAGAGAGCTGTGGGTGAAGGAGAACAACACCGGAGATGTCCGACCCGTGGATATGGACATATAAACCATCCTGAGCTTCAGTATTTTAACACTTCTGATAACACTGATCCAGGGACAGTGCATGTGCAGACTACTGAGGTCTGCTCATCCTCTCTGTGACGAGAATAACAGGAGGAAGGTTTATCGCAGGCAGGTAACGCCACTGGGTCAAAGTACCGGCATGTTCCTTCTAAATTGTAACCCTCTCATAATCAACATTAGCTTATTGAATGCCATTTAACATGTTCTGCTGTTTACCTGTTGTTAAGTGGATACTATAAAAAAAATTATATGTATTTTAAATCGTTTAGTTTAGCATCAATCTATATTTTTCACAGTTCGAGTAAACCAAACTTAAAAAAAAAAAATGTCTGATTATCGATATTAACTTTATTTTAGATACGGATTTTGAAGCACATTTCTTGGACTGAATATGATATATTTTCATATTTTGCTGGTTCATTTTGGTGGAAATGCATGTTTTGAATATCTTGCTTTTTCTGTATATGGAGAGCTGCACAATTTGTTGAACCATGATGGTAGTTTTTTGGTATAGTTCATTGAATTAACGCAAGGTATTCTGCATCTTGTACATTTAGGAGCTTTCTCCCACACAAAAAAACAAGACTTTTACGTGTACAGCGTTAATATCCAGTAACCTCAACTGTTTAAAGAATAAAACTCCACACACATACAGTATTTAGGAATGTGGTTTGGATTATGCTTTAATTTTAAAACACAGATTTAGGCCAGGGTCTATTATAGATAGGGTTGCAAAGGGGCGGAAAGTTTCCTGTACATTTCCGGAAAGTTTCCATGGGAAGTGAAGCTGGGGAATTTTGGAAATATTCGATGCAAAATGAAACAAAAAAACATGACATTTCAACAGATTTTCTTTTTAAACATTTTTTTTAAAAAGTAGAACAAGTTTTAATTATTTTATTGAACAATTACTTGTTTAATTGAAGAAGGAAAACAGGAATGTTGAGTTAAATGTTACTCATCCCCCCAACCCCTCATTAAAAAATGAACAAAAATGCACCCCCATCCAAAAATCCCCACAAAGTCCCATTTAAAATGTTAAATGAAAAGAGCCCTTCTCCCTCCAAAAAGTGTCATTAAACATGAAAATCTTCCTTCAAGCGATCCTCTGCATTTTTGCTTAACCCTTTCAGTCAATGGGCTCTTCCTGGGCCTCATCAACATCACACTCTTGCCCCTTTCACACCAGCGCCTTTTCAGCTCCGGCTCGGAGCTAGAGCCTGAAAAGCGCCGGGTTTTCCTGTTCACACCGCAGCGGCGCCGGCTCTTAGCTCCGGAATCCGCTTCATTTCCAGCTCCAAAAAATTGTCGGTCCAGAGGCAAGAGCTTTGGAGCTAAGAGGCGACGTCGCTTACGTCTCTCTCACGTCGAGGCGTGCAGGAAACTAAAGCCACCTCCCCTGAACATGGGTCGACTGTCATGCCTGCCTACAAGCAGTAGTGCCTATAAACACACTTTATAAAGTCAGGCAACACTAACCAGGCTTCGTGTGATTCTGTTTATTTGTGCCTTACTTTGACCATCCGTTCACTGTTATCGATCATTGTGGAGAGAGGCAGACGTGTTGTTTTGTATTATTGCAGCTATCGGATGCAAGTAGTCAGTTTAGCTTCGGTTGCTATGCTAACATCACCCGTTTTATACCAGAGAAACTTTCATAACAGCGTTGTGATACCAAACAGTGTCAATTCAGACTGACACACATTCACTTAGGCTAAGGGGAACTGGGGATATGCATCAGCTGCTTGTGTGAGTCGGACAGTGAATACTTTAGAGCGGCCGCTGCAGTGTGAGCTAACCGGGAGCTAACGGGAGAATAAACTCCCGTGGAAGAGCAGCACTGCAGCGGTCGGTAAATGCTGCAGAAACACATTAATAAACAATGAACCACGGCACTCTGGAGAAAAGTATAAGTTTGGAGAAGTCGTTATTCAATTTATTCTGGCTTCGTGTGATTAAAAGCAACACGATCATCGACCCGACGTTGTTGTTGTTGTGAGCGCCGTAATGGCTGCCGTTGGGGAGCAAATCAGCGATGTAAACGGTGACGTCATGACGCAGCAGGGGCAGCTCTGGGGCGCCAGTGGGCAGTGTGCACAGAGCGGGAGCTGAAAAGGGAAACCGGAGCTGAACCAGAAAAGCTCCCGCTCGGAGCTAGAAACTGAAAAGCGCTGGTGTGAAAGCCGCATCTGAGTCTTCCTCTTCAGTGTCACTGTTCCACTCTCACATTAGTGAGCCTGTTGCAAACCTTTGTGTGGTCTCCATAGCCATGCAGTAAGCAGTGTGCTATGGCATGGATATTCAAGTGTACTTGAATGGCATCTGTTTGTTTTAGTCACGATTATGCTAAAATATACTATATTTAAGTTCCCTATGAAGAGCCAACCTTCAATTTTGAAAATTCCCAGTTTATTCCCATAAATTCCCGTTTATTCCCATGGAAAGTTTCCATCTTTGAAAATTCTCTGAATTTTGCAACCCTAATTATGGATCAGTCCGGAGGAAAAAGGTGGTCCAAGTTACACTGAAACACCTTTTAGTGCCTAACGGTTATATACCTGGAATGTCCTTGACATATTCTACTGCATCAGTGTACATGTGTACATAAAGGTTAGATGTATTTTGCTGTCAGATGTTTAACAGGCCCAAATGAGCTTTGAGGCCAGTGAGGTGTTTGTACTGTACAATGTTGTTTGTTTTATTTTTGGTAAATGTACAGAGATTATCTATACGATGGTGGTTGATGACAAATAGCAAAGATCAATTAAATAACCCCTCTGAAAAAAGACAGTGTGTTAAGGCCCTTGTAGGTAAACAAAAAATATTGTTATTTTGCAGCTTGGATGGAGGGTCTTTTCAGAGAAAGAAAATCAGAATTTAAATTGGCTGCGAGCAACTTGGATATGAGATCATAAAGTTACTTTTATCTGATTATATTCTTGTTATAACCTTATTATCTCTCTCATATCTCAAAAACACAATACATTTATAAGCAATATGAGATTTTATTTCACTCATTTACGGGAAGACATTTTAAATGTTTTCTCGCAAAAGTATCATTTATTAATCTTAGAGAAAACATGTTCTCCTACATTTTCGGGTTTTACTCCAAAATGTAAAACATAGATCTCAGAAAATATCCAGGTTGTTTCTTGTTGGTGTTCAATTTAAATGTATATATTTATTTTGTCTGTGAATATAACCCTCCTCCAAGTCACTGTTAAAATATTTGTTAACCCACAATAGCCCTAATACACTTTCAGTCAATAGAGGAAACAGGTTAGTGGATTTGTGATACAGATTATCCTAAATGAAAACCCATTTAATCAGAGACTGCATGAACAGTATGTGTCTGTGTTTACATGTGTGTCTGTCTTCGTCTCTACATTGTTGTTGTCTATCTGCTCTGAATTTATTTGGATAATTCTTTTAATATCTCAAAAGCATGAAGCTATTCAAATTAAGATGCAAGTCCTAATTCTAATCCAGCTGCCAGGCACAATACAAATATATGCTATTAAAAAAAATGAATATATATATAAATGCTTACCTGCCTTATCACCATTAGTAATGCCTTAGTGCATTCATTTTTTTTTTCGTAAATGAAGGAAAGTCATGGTTACTATTTCTTAAACCCAAAAGGCTTCATGCGCAGGTTTAAATAGCACATCTGTTGTAGAGGTTTTATCAGTGTGTGTCAATGTTGTACACTAAGTGTAACAAGTTATTATGTTCCAATTAAATGTTCAACAGTTTCATGATGACGTAACGGTTGAGTTTACTGCCCTTGTGTGATTAACATTTCCATAACGTGCATTCAAATCCGATGTTCCTGTTGATTTATGAATGTTTGATCATAGGTGACCTCTGTCCAGACGGTGTACTGTGGAATGCATTGTCCAAAAATAAATCCCCTCTTCGAAAATGTAATATCACGGTGTGTTATTATGTAAATGTCGTTTGAGGTAGAATCATTTTTCATGGTTTCATCAGTTGTACCTTTTGATCTTCAGGTCAGCTCACCAAATGCCATTGGATCCAATCCAGTAAAGATTGGAAGCGAGAGTAAGACAGGTGGATGACAACGGTGAAGTTTGCATTCTGCCAGGTATTAACCAAAGCCAAAACAGGCTTTGGAACAAGATGATGCAAAGCTAGGCTTCTCTTACGCAAACCACTATATTCCTGATGAAAATGATCTACTTTATGCACCCAAATTGTATACTAAAATTATTCGAATGCAACTTTTTTAAACTAGGAACTATAGAAAAGGTGTCTCTAAGCAGTAACCTCAATGAAGCCTACGCGGAAAGGCCAAAAACTGCAATCGACTTTTAAAAGGTAAAATAGTGTCCCTATTCTGTAAGTAGGGTGAAATGTAAAATTACTCATCCGTTTTGATTCAATGAAGGCTTAAAAATGTGGCTTCACTATAGCATAGCCACATTGGGTGACAGGTGGGTGTTCTTCATATTGCATCACAAATATTACATCCATAATTTACAGGCTATGGGTGTCCTTAACAGGACCACATTTCTAAAATAAATATGTATGACAAATATGTTTTTGTCCTATTCTGTTGTTATTAATTACACACTTTTGTTGATTTAATGTCTGATGCAGACTACATGCATGACAGCATGACCCAGCAGTTGTACTGTAAGTAGATACGAGAAAGTACTGTCGCTACAACAAAGCTTACTGTCAATATATGTGTTTGTCATCATAATATGACACCTTTTATTATTAGGCGGCGGGGTCAAAGCAAGATTTTAAGACTAATCTTTAGTTTTATACTTTTGCAAGCTAGACAAGTCGGATGTACTACGACAATCCTCTCTCCGTGAACCAATATGCGTCAACAACACCAGTACCAGAACAAGGGAAGACGTTTTTTAAAAGAGGTGAAATACTCTCGAGCTGCAGCTATCTGAAAGGAGATTTAAAAGCTAGCATCAAGTTCTACAAGGTGTTTGTGAATGTTTCCTGACTTGCAAAGTTTCCTTTTAACTTGATTAACATTATATGTTTATAATTAAGGGCTCTAAAAAAATATATACATTACCCTCCCCCTTTCTGTCCCCTGCCCCGAATACTTTACACACAGTCCCTTAAAAGTCAGTTTTGCAAATGTTTATTCAACAGTGACATGCATTCAACGGTTTGTGGGCTTCAGAGATACACACAAAGCATTCGAAAACTCCACTTTAAGTAAAAAATATGCTACAAAAATTACACGAAACATAAGCTACGTAATAAAAGAAAGCAGAGGAATTGTTATTCTATTCTTGTTATTCATGATAATCCATCTATCTGATAGGCCAATTTAAAAAAAAAAGCTGTTCTCATAGCACATTCCAGGATGAACGTACTCCACATCAGAATATATTGTCTAATCTCTTTCACTGACATATCCATTTTCTTTACATATGTATACTAAAGTAAAATGATAACCAGCGATGTATTCTTCACCCACAGTACATACACACTTAAAGTAAGGAGGTTGTTAGTCTCAACTGACCTTCAGCTCCTAATAGGATTGGCTGACACCGGCAGATTGTTAACCTGAGCCTAATTCCTCTTATAAGGAGCTCTTGCCCTGGCTTTTCTTGCCATCAAACTAATGAATGAATCCAAGCTCTGTTACACTGCCAGACATGAGAGAGTAAATTTGCTGGCATGGAGGTCAACTCAGGATATACAGAGGCCCATACCTTACAGAGCAGCAACGGTGAAGTGAAAATGTAGCCAAAGTGGGCAACAGTTAGCCTAAAAGAGTTGTGAAATGGTATCCCTTTTATGCTGATTGCTGATAAGTGTCATTGTCCCATTTCTAAGGCAAAGGGAAACCACAGAAGCCTACTTGCACACAAAATGTGTTATTTGATGTGTTTTCTGCTTTTTATTTCTCTTGTTTATTTGTTTTGATAATAACTAACTCGTATTGAAATAAACACAAATAAGATGTAACTATAGTTGAGTTTAACCAGTAGTTTACCAACAGTAACTTCTAGCTTAGCTAATTAGCATTTAGCTTGACTAGTTTATTGGTGTTATTTTCTTCTCTCCATTAAATGCTTTTGTTTTAACTTTGCTTGCTTTTCAATGTTATTAATACATTCATGTTTAATTTGACACAAAAGTGGTATTTTAAATGTAGTTTAACCACATGAAATCACATGTTTTCCACCAGTCAGAGGCTCTAGCTTCTTCTGACTGATGGAACGCACTGCTAGTCCGCTAGCTAGAAGTGGCATTTAGTCAAACTAGCTTAACTGGTATACCCTTTTACCCTACATTTCAGTTAAGATAAAGCTGGTGTATGAATGATGTGGTATAACAAACTCATTTACTAAAGTGGGTACATCAGGGAGTTGCGGGGGCGGCAGTTGCTGCTAAACTGCTAGCTAGCCATTTAGGCCTATTAAGTGTAACTTTCTTTAGTTCTTTTCATGACTTTGTCCCAAAAATGATAGACTCAATGGTATGATCTCGTAATTGTAAGTTACTGTATTTTGGCTTTGTGAGAGACAGTGTATCACTATTAGTGAGTGCATGTTTATCACAAATCCACAGTTTTAACTGCACAAAGTAACCCATGGCATAAATGGCCATTTCAACAGTTTTTTAGCTTCTGTTGTTTGGTATTAAATAAAATTATTTAATACTTACTGGGAAAAAATATGAAATACAAAACTACCAGGCTGGTAAAGACCCAAAGAAATTAATGAAATAATAAAAAATAAAACAGTGAGAGACGCAGAGGGAGAGACAGTGAGTAACACAAGCAGGCAAGCAATCATATCATGTTAAATGTAAACGGAAAAAGAAAAAACTTAAAATCACATGAGGGGGCTTTAAACAATATATATCATTGCTTTTTCTCCGCCAGCTTGTCTTTAATTTTCTGAGGCTCATCATATTGTATCAATCGCAGGATATCTTTGTTGTCCATCACACCGTGAATGAATTCTCCTTCTGAGATTTTATCTGGAAAAAGACGAAAAACAGTACAAATAGAACAGCAGTAAAACGTGGATGTGTTTCATTGTATAACAAAAACTGTTAAAGGGAGCTAAAGAATTGTTACCGTTTTCTTTCTTCCCAAAGAATTGCCAGATCTTGTCCGCCCTCTTCTCTGGTGAATTTTCATCCTCGGGGAGGACCTTCTGGTCTTCAGCAGGAATCATGTTGAATATTGACTGCATGAGAGTCATTTAATTACATGTTTTTAATCGTGCATGCTCAATTTCATCATCAAATCATATTTTTAACCTGTGTTCTTTAGAATGGATTAGTGCTGAAATATTTTGAAAATCAATAATTCATCAAACATTTGCTTGTTTTAGCTTTTCAAATATGACGTCCTACTGCTTTTCTTTACTTTATGTAACTGTGAATTTATTATTTTGTTATTTTTTGGCTATTGGTCAACAGCAAATTTAAAAAGAGAAAAGTATGGCAGCGAAACAATTACACTAAAATAAGGATTTAAAACTATGAAAGCAAGTCCTCAACATTATGGTTTCATCAAGAGATTAAAGGTGTTAATAGCAATACATTGGGTGATAAATGATCTGCCAACAGAAAACAAATATACTAATATATAATCTTTTTAACAACATGTATGCGTGAAAGATGTAGCTGGCTTTTGAAAATAGACTCAGGGATAAAATAAAATGTACTATTTTGTTACAGCATCACTATGAAAGAAGAAGGTATATATACCCTAACAATCTCCAGGATTTCACTTTTGTTGATGTTTCCGTTCCCGTCAACGTCGTACAGAGCAAAGGCCCATTCCAGCTTCTGCAGCGTCTTCCCCCCTGACGTGAGATGCAGAGCAACAATGTACTCTTTAAAGTCCAAAGTGCCGTCTGCGTTGGTGTCGAAACTCCTGAAAACGTGCTGTGCATATTTCGATGGGTCTGCATTGGGGAAGAAGCTGGCGTAGATGCCTTCAAACTGCTGCTTGCTGATCTTCCCGCCGGGGCACTCCTTCAGGAAGGTCTGGTACCAGGTGCAGAGCTCGGCCTCTGAGTATTTCGTGTTGGATTTCAGTTCCTCCAGGAGCTCTTTTGACAACGCGCTGCTCTTAGTATTCCCCATCCTGCAAACAGACTTCACAAATGTATTATTGTCCTCCTGTGTTTGGGGTCAAAACCTCTCAGCATTTATTCGGAATCACTCTGCCTCATATTCTCCCTGGCAGCCCTCTCAAGGTGCCAAATAGGCTTATGGTTATCACTAGTAAATCCTGACAGCTGTCTTGAAGATTAAAGGGATAACCAATCACACTCTGCCACCTATTTGAAGGAGGTATAAGCAAAGGATTAAACACAACAGGTGACAAACACTTTAGGGGTCAACATCTGGGAGGCCTATTATGCCTTTTGCAGCGGTTTTGCTTAAACTGCAAGCCCCTCATCCTTAGGCTTAATGACATTTTGTGAGAAAATCAATGAGTCATTTCCGAGGACAACTGTATGTAAGTAATGTAAATCATTTAATAAGGATGATAACTACGTGAGTAACATTAAGTATTTGTTGTTTGAACGTAAAAGTTAAACTATAGTGGAGTGCCATAACCTTAGCAAGAATAAATAAATCATGGGTCTTGATCTAAATAGATATCATGGCAGAGGCACTAAAAGGCAGATGAATCGGCTGGACTTGGGGGGTCCGGGGGGGCTGTGTTGAATCCCTGCGTTGTGTGCGATGCTCCACCACAATGAATGTGAGGAGATTATCTGTGTCCCCAGTGTATTAATCTCAGGCCAGATTACAAAACCATCTGCTGCAGTGGTGCCAAAACCCCCCAAAAAGTGAAGGCAATTAATTCATTGGGATTCATGGAATGTGCTGATGTTGGTAATCCATTTAGAGATAAAAAACACAATTGATGTATTGAATGTCCCACAAATCCTAAAATGACTGAAAGTACTTTTGCTGAGCAGGATAATGCCATTCCCTTTTGTCACCTCCCTTTTTACCACCTTTAAGATATGTGTAATAGATTGTTTTCGTAACATTGACAGTATTTTAACTGTTACCTTTGACCTTTGTTAATGTAGTTTAATTGTAGGATGTTTGGAAAGGATGAGAAGGTATTCTGTCTGCCCTTGTTTGTGTTCGTTTTGGAGACGTGTGATCTGTTAAACTGTGATCGACTAGATGGCCTTGATCTGGGAGACGGAGATCGATTGCTCTTGTCTCCGCCCACATATCTGGGGGGTTTCGCGGTACTTTCCTCACTCGAGTAAAGTATCGGAGAATGAAACCTGTCTTTGACTCTTGTCAAAATTCTTCCCTTTTATCAGGGATGTAGATAGTACAAAAACATAGCAAATTTGGCCAAACTATAACATAACATGTGTAAGGAGTATTTTAAAGCAGTTGTGTGAAATATTGAGTGTGTTATTATTAAGTTTTATCAGCTTGGGCTGATGTGTGTGATAGCCGAGAATGTGTGTAGTAACGTCTACATTAGGGGTGTTTTTTTTTACATCAGGGATGTACGTTTTACTTGTAGTACTGATACCGTCCACTAGACTCCTAGTTACGTCGCAAGCTGCGTACATGATTTCAAATACCGCAAAATAATCTGTGATGCGTTTGCGTGTATTGTGTTTGTTTTCCGGGGAAACCCTCACAAGAAACACCGGCTGTTGTTATGCCTGCTGTGACGTTAAATTGCCTCTTGTAATTATGCCTTTACAAGCTTACAAGTTGTATTTATCATCTGAATTTGGTGAAACAAGTTTAATATTCTAAAAACCAAAACTTTGTTTATTTGAAATCAGATGAAAACAAACTGTCACAGACCCTGCCGTGTTATCTATGATTACTATACACTTTTCATTCATAATTTCAGCGGGAGGGAGGGGGGGGAGTGGCGCTGAGGAACAGCAGAGTGCGGGCTGACTGGTGTCTGTGTTGACATTCCCCTTATTGTGGAATAAGGGGAATGCAGAGACAGGCTACAAGTGTTTTAGGTTTAAGTTAGACAACTAATGTCTGGGTTAGTGGTCATGACTTCATGTTTATGTCATCTTAATGGTTAATCTCAATGCACACACATTTTTCGTGCTTTCCAATAGTTTAAAATAGTTTTATTCCACTGTAACCTGTGCAATACAAACATGCCACTTGTAAAAATGTAATAACATTTCTGTGAACTGATATTTGTTTCGTGAGCTTATTAGAGGATGTTCCCTGAAAGATTGTAAAATATCAATGAAGATGTCAGACTTAGTATATTTGTTAATAATTACATACAACCAGTGTTGGGACTAACGCGTTACTGTAACGCCGTTACTTTTGCCGGTAACTAGTACTCTAACGCATTACTTTTTAAATTCAGTAACTCAGTTACCGTTACTACATGGTGCGTTACTCCGTTACTGCGTTTTTTTATATAGTCAACAGCCAGGCGAACAGAGATGAGAACTGTACTTAAGTACAGTACTTGAGTAAATGTACTTAAATACTTCCTGTGTCACATGCGGAGACGCGCTGTGGGCGTGTTTGTGTTTAGTTAGCCTACCAACAATACTATCATGGCGACGGCGGAGCACAAGTCGAGTTTCTCCGCATGGAGATATGCTCACTATTTTACTTTTCTCGAGCATAAAGAAAAGAATGTGGTAGTTAAGTGTAAGTTGTGTCTTGGCGGGTCAAAGATCCTATCTACTGCTCAAAACAGCAATTCCAATCTGTTAAAACATCTGCAGAAACAACATGCTGGGACGAAGCTAGTAGCTAAGACCACAGACCCAGAGCCATCCGATGGCGACGCCACTCCACCTCCACCCAAGCAACAGCGGTTGGATTTCAACCGAGGGACTGCTAGCCAGGTGAAAGTGGATAAAGCCATTGCACGGTATGTTGTGGAACACGTGCAGGCTATTTCTACAGTGGAGTCACCCGCTTTCAGGGAGCTAGTTGGCATGATACCATGTCCGGGCGGCACACGGCATATGGGACGCAAAACGTTTTCCAACTACCTGGAGAAAGAATATTCCAAAATGGAAAGCGAGCTAAAGAAAACATTTGAGGGGCTGGAATACATCTCGACCACCGCAGACATTTGGTCTGTCCACAACAGAAGCTTCCTCGGGATAACATCTCACTGGATGAACCCCACCACTTTACAACGCCAGAAAGCTGCGTTGGCCTGTAAAAGGATAAAGGGTAGGCACACGTACGATCTTATTGCTAGTGAGATTGACCACATTCACTCTTTGTATGGAGTGTCAACAAAAGTTACCTCCACGGTTACTGATAACGGCTCTAACTTTGTGAAAGCCTTTGCCATGTATCAACCGGAATCGCTCTCTGACGACGACGATGATGAAGAAGAGGTTATCTTCACTGACGTTGCAGACGTGCTTAACACCGCCGCAGAGGAAGGGATTGTTTTACCTCCGCACCAAAGATGTGCATCTCACACACTCAATTTAATTTCATGTGCTGAAGTGGCTCCTTTCAAATCCTGGGACTAAAGGAATCTACAGAAGCTCCACAGCTAAGTGCACAACACAGTGGAATAAGGCAAGCAGGTCCACAGTGGCCTCAGAGATAGTGAGCGACGTGTTCACCAAAAAGCTGCTTGTGCCATGCACTACAAGATGGAATTCATTTTATGATGCTGTGGCAAGAATTGTTGAAATGCCTATGATTGACTTGAGTGCCATCTCTGAACGTTTGCAGCTAAAATCTATTAGCGACAGGGAACTTCATTTTCTGAAGGAATATTGTGCCATAATGAAGCCACTCACAGTTGCTCTGGACATCCTGCAAGGAGAGGACAACTGTTACTTTGGCACCCTCCTGCCCACTCTAGAAACATTAATGTCAAAGACCCTGGATATGAAAGACAGTCTGACTGTAGCAACTGGCCCTACCTGAAGCCATAGTTCAGGTAAGAAACATTCATCAACACTTTTGTAATTATCTGGTTTTCCCTCTTCACTGTAGAGAAAGACTGCATGTAATCAGTGGACACCACACCACTCATTTTTATTACAGCACACGTGGTATAATTGTTAACTATAGAATATATGTCATTAATATTGTTAGCTGAGAGAGAGCACTAATATAGCCAAAGAAAATGGATGAAATGTGCAAAAAGTAGTTTTCAATGCATTCTATTTAAGGGACACGATAAGTCTTGAACATTGATAAACTGATTGAAATGTATAAACTCGACTCCAGGGTGCAACAGAAATAAATAGTAATACTTTTTTTGGCTAAATAAGTTTTAGTTTATAATGATTTAATACTCATAACTATAGTTCAAAATCACCTGGTGGTGTGCCAGCTTTCATGGAAATGTACATAAATAAAAGGGAATCTCACTTATTCTAATGTCTGTGTCACTGTGTGTGTTTTACAGGCTATCAAAAAACGATTTGCATCCGTCTTGGAAAGCAACGATGCAATGCTGGCAGCGTCACACTTCCCAAGTTTAAGTTACGGTGGGTGAGAGACCAGAGGAAGAAAGAGATGGTCAAGGGAATCCTGGCAGCAGAGTGTCACAAGTTTCTCCCTGGCCCTGAGCAGCAACCAGCCAGGAATCCTGTGTCTCCGACAACGCCACCCAGACTCAGGCTCCTCCAAAGACAAAGAGCAGGACTTTTTTTGCTTTGAGGATGACGATGATGAAACCTTCCACTGGAAACTGAGGTAATGGCCTACTTGAAAACAGCCGAAACAGGCATGGAGATTCTCAAAAAAACATCCCACAATAAAGGCAATTTGTCTGAAGCTAAATGCAGCTACCCCCATCCAGTGCAACCCAGTTGAGAGACTCTTCAGTCTGGGAAGTCTGGTACTGTCTCCAAAGAGGAAACAGGCTGTCTGACAAAAGGTTTGAGAAGCTGCTTCTCATGAGGTACAACCACTAGTTCGAAAGCTAAACCTCCACTCAAACATTAATTCAGGTCTTTGCCAATAAGCACTTTTTGTTGTTTTGATTAACTAGGCCCACATTTGTTATCTGTGTGTGTGCCACAGTGACACAACAGCACTTTAATTTCTGTATATATATATTACAAACACTTATGTATGCTTGCTGGACTTCATACTTGAACTAAAGGGAAAACACTGCTTTTTTTATACTTCTTTGGTTGGACTACAACAGCAGTTGCCTCTATGGTGCTGAAAGCACTTTAATTTTTGCACTTTGATTCTGAACAATATATTCAGCTTACTCTCCATTAGTTTCAGAAAAGCCGGCATACAACCTCTTATTTTATGGTATTGCTTGTAGATTTCATTTTGAGGAGCTGATGTTTTTGTTTTTAATGCATTTATGGTTGTCTTGTCTGTACCAGCATTTGGTGTTGTGTGAAAGTACATCATTTTTTCCAACTTGATTCTGAATAATATATTCAGATTGTATTTGATCTTGGGAATGTTAGTGTGTGTATTGTTGAGTGTGTTCAGATCCACCATAACAGGTTTACAGCTATGTTTGTGTTAATTATGGCAGAACTAGACCTGTAGATTGCAGGCAACTAAAGTGTTGTCAGTTTGTTCTGGCCTGAAATAATTGCACTTTGAAAAATATCTTTGTGTTTGTGTTGTATAGACCACATTGCTTAGCAGGAGTCGTAGTTAAATTAATAATCTTTGATCTCAAAGTAATGATAAACCTGTGAGTTGGATGTAGAAGAGTCAGAATCAATATAGATGTTTTTTATTTTAAAGAAAATTGTAAATGAACATGGTAAAAAACTGTAAATTATAGTGTCCGTACTTTCATTTGTACATTGTTCTTAATGTGATGTATAGTAGCTCTGATAGCTGTCCATACCTTCAGACAGCCTAAAAGTAAAACACAAGTCGTTTACTCACAGCCCAAACGCTCATCGACATGACTGGATCACTCATGACAGGTTGTGATCAGCTCCGATTAAATTGTGATATCAATGCTGTAGCCTACCTATTCTCCAGGGAGCACGTTTTTTTATGAAATACCTGTATCACTCTCATCACAACAAGACTCTACATTGTGCAGGAAAAAAATTACATACATGAAAATAACCTTGATGCATGGGAATGAATGGGTAAGAAGTTGTATTTATTTCCTGACCAACATTTGGCTGGAAGACTGGGATACACCCTGGATTGGTTACCTCTACATCACTGGGTGAACACTCTCTATAACAGATATTATAAATGTTTACTTTAATTCACCACACTTGCATGTCTTTGCACTATGGGAGGACACTGGAGCAGTTGAAGAAACTTCTGAGCATGGACTCTAAACAGAAAGGAAAACAGCTAAGATCTAAAACTATACATTGCTTGCTTAATGAAATGTAAACAACTTCATTACTGCTTACTCTGGATGAGTGATGTAAAATGTTTGTCAATATTCTAACATGTCTTTTTTCTGTTTATTTTAAGATCGAGTAGTGCACCCAGTGCACTATGTGGTACCACACGTACTGTGTTGGGGAGCCCTCTGTCAATGCAGATTTCTTTTGTAAAGGCTGCACTTCTTAGACTTAGACACACACACACACACACACACACACACACACACAACACACACACACACACACACACACACACACACACACACACACACACACACACACACACACACACACACACACACACACACACACACACACACACACACACACACACACACACACACACACACACACACACACACGTTCTCACTCTCATCCCGTCACATATTGACGGACGGTCAGGGCCCCTCCCCGTCGCTATATTACGTACAGGATACCCCTTTCCCGTCATTTTCTACGGGCAGGGCGTCCATTAGACCTTCATTGCGGACACAGCGGACCCCTTGCCCGTCAGGCTTCGACGGGCAGGGCGTCCCATAGACCTTCATACTGCCTATTTTAAGGTTCATTTGGCCATTAAAATGCGTTTTGATCTCATTTTATGCGAGTAATGAGTTTTTATTTCTGATTATTTGTGCAGTACATGTACATGATGTTTAGTTTGCTAGTTATGACGAAGATTACTTCATGAATGTGTACACATTCATGGTTGCTAAGGTGGTTGCTATGGACGCTGCAACAGCTCCCAGACCACGTGATCAACAACAATGGCTGTCCTTCGTGTTATTCTCGGTGAAAATGCCTATTTTAAGGTTCATTTGGCCATTAAAATGCGTTTTGATGTCATTGTATGCGAGTAATGAGTTTTTATTTCTGATTATTTGTGCAGTACATGTACATGATGTTTAATTTGCTAGTTATGACGAAGATTACCTTACGTCTGTGAGGAAAATACACGGGGCTCAGAGCCTCGTATTTTTAAAATCTTTTTTTCCTTCTAATTTATTATTCTTTTCAAAATAACACACTGTTATTTACTCACCAATAACACACAATTATCCTTGCTTTTATTTATTGGTTTAATTCCATAATCTCGGTCTTTTTTGGCGTTCGTCAGGAACTGAATTTAACAATAAAAATAACCGGAAACTGACGTAGGCCTATAAGGGACATTTCGAGCATCATTGCGATTGTCAAAATGTTTGAGTTTAGGATGGCACTACACTACACTACCCAGAATCCCCAGCTATCGTTTAGGACTACAGTCCCCGTGATTACTCTTCAAGGTCTGGGATTGGATGTTGGAGTGGCAGTGCGCCAAGGTTACAGCGTCAAACAGCTGTTTGAAATGGAACGAAACCACGCCAGACTACCCAAAACTGGAATCGAACGCCCCCCCAGAACTACACACTACACTATTGTGTTTCGCAAAATGTTCTATGGGACGTCTCTACTGAACGTTTTCGTTTTTCCCACAATTAGAAGTTGCCAGTATTAAACACATTGGTGTACACATATGTGACGGGATGAGAGTGAGAACGTGTTGCGCACACACACACACACACACACACACACACACACACACACACACACACACACACACACACACACACACACACACACACACACACACACACACACACACACACACACCACACACACACACACACACACACACACACACACACACACACACCACACACACACACACACACACACACACACACACACACAGTTTATTATTTCTGTTGGCAAAATCCTGAATGTACTCGTCCAACATGAGAGTAACATGCTAACAAAGGTATCCCAACTGTAGCTGTGAACATGACAGGATGTATGATCACCTTGAAGAGCATCAGGACTGTTTGAGGCAGATGATAGCTATGTGATGAACATGATGATTCAGCCTCTATGGAGAGAGACATCAAGCATGCTCATTTCTGACGTGGAGCTAATCTGAAGTAAACATTGAATACTGCTTTCCATTCCTCCATCTTGTGACTGTGTAACTCCCTCTCTTGGATATCAGCATGTGAAGGACACTGTTCAGGAACTAGTTGATGCTCTGTATGTGATGACTCCTTCCATTCTGGAGAGGATCACAGACACATGGATCAGAGACTGAAGATCAAGCCGGTGACCAGTGAGATTGTTCTAACAATTTCCAATAAATGTTATTCTGAAACATAACTATCACTGTTGTCTTTCCTTCTATAAATGAAGCCAAAAATATGTCAAGCTGGCGCTTAGCCCTCCAAAAAGTGCATGGTTGCAACTTAGACAGTTAAGCATTTTATATCAGTGGGTCCTCATGGTGCAACACGGAAGGCAGACAGAATTGCTTAGACACAGGTGTCACATGAACTTTAAATGTTCTGGAAAGTTCCTTATACAGCTTTAGCCTTTTTGATCTCATGAAGTCCCTAAGTGACACACACTGAACAGTCTGGTGGGTTATGGTCCTTGTCATTTGCTTTTGTGTTCCCATAACAACATGTCCAAGATGTCCATGTGCCAGGCTAACACATGTGACAGAACTAGCTACATTTGGAAAGGTTTTTTGTTGCTAAAGTTAACATTCAAGCCATTTAAGAATAAAAATGCTTACATGATATGTCATTTGTTAAACATTAAGCTGTCTTGGGCTCTTTTCTGATTCTGATTAGATATAACCTGTTGTAGAAACATTTATTGATGAAATTTATATGAAACAAATGCCATACATATTGCTGTGACACTGATGTCACATCAGGACATTAACCCTAAACATTCACAGTAAACCCGGAGTGACATATATGCACAATTACAAATATGATTATGATCTGCTCAGTTAATTTAGCTGATTCAATTATATTTAGTTAACATATTCTTTATTATTCAATTCAAAGTATGTTCAAACAAATGTAAACCAAAAAATCATCCTCATTAATGACGTTATAAATAAGAGTTACTTTACCATTAAAGCCCAATGTGACGTATATGTCACATTTCAGATATTTGACACTGGGGGGGTTACTTGTCAGAAATGTGGTCTATTTAGTCTAAATGACGTTCCCCTTAATTTCCCCAAAAGTAGAAATGGGTCCGGGTTCTTATGGGTTAAACGTATAGGCTTAAAGGCATAATATAACTACTGTATTATATGTATTCAACGTGTGCCCCGCTGGACTTACGTGTCTGTGGTTGACCGTTACTGTGACATATCAGTATAGCCACGGAAGATAGTTTGTGTGTTTCATTCCCATGCATCAAGGTTATTTTCATGTATGTAATTGTTTTTCCTGCACAGTGTAGAGTCTTGTTGTAATAAGAGGGATACAGGTATTTCATAAAAAAAACATGCTCCCTGGAGAATAGGTAGGCTACAGCATTGATATCACAATTTAATTGGAGCTGATCACAACCTGTCATGAGTGATCCAGTCATCTCGATGAGCGTTCGGGCTGTGAATAAACAACTTGTGTTTTACTTTTAGGCTGTCTGAAGGTATGGACAGCTATCAGAGCTACTATACATCACATTAAGAACGATGTACAAATGAAAGTCGGACACAAATATATAATTTAAATGATTTATTCAAGTTTGCAATATTTTGAACAGGCATCCACACAGTCACCTACTTTGTAATGTTCGATACCTCCCTGTAAGCGTCACGATATCCACCTCTCACCCACAACCTCACATACGAGTACTGAATGTGCATCAAAGTGATCTTAGGAAGGCAGATATAGCAAAAGATGAACGTAAACAACAAACGAGGCGATCGACATGGTAAATCAACAATGGGTCCTCAATGTACACGCCCCGGATTCCTATGACGAAAATAATAGAATATCACCAGTTGTCATGACTCACGTTATACTGGAACACAGTAACGGCCCGTCCACACAGCGGCGTGCGCTGACGCTTGCCGGCGGGCGTGTCTGAAACTCGACCAACAACCAATCACATGAATCTCCCGCCCCTGACACACAAGCAGCGGTTTGATTGGCTAGAGCTTGTACTGGCATATGATTCGATTGGCTGACGCCTCGCTGAGGCGTCAAAAGTTGAACATTGCTCAACTTTTGCAGCGAGCCACGCCAGCTACGCTCCACGTCGCTTCCCACGATGCATTTCGGCTAAAAGTGACGTCACCCCATTCAAAGTGAATGGGGAAGCGTCAACGCACGCCGCTGTGTGGACGGGCCGTAATAGGTTAGCATTTTTCGCTCGGGGCTAATTCAGAGGCTCACTGTTAGCATTGTGTGTATTTAAATGAAAAATATCATTTAAATGAGTTTTTTTCCCGTTATATGGATATAAAATATTTATTAATATGTATTATTTTATTAAATATGAAGGTTACTTAGACGTTGTTTCATGCAAATGACGCGATTTCGGCCCCGGAACCGGGTCCATGATGATATTGTGGTAATTAAGGAGTCTCATGATTGAAATACAGTGTTAATAGCCAAGTTGTATGTGCTATTGAAAGGTGTTGCATTTGCCGCCATCTTGTGTATTGTGTATGCACACAGTTATATGTAATATGCATACATGCCAACCTTTCCAAATTCAAAAGAGGTAGGTTTGCGTGCGGCAAATGTGCACGCCCAAATTAGGTAATCAGGAGAAATGGTACCCAGTAATTACATGTACATAAACCATGTATTTAACATATATTGCATCATTTTATGCATTTTTCAGAAAAAGTGGTAGTTTGGTAAACAGTGACATCAACAACATGTCTGGTCTGTAAAATACCCGAAAAGTAAAAGAATGGGAGATAAATATCCAAAAGTCTCCACATTTTATTATATTTTTAGAATGTTTCTGGTCCTCTTTCAGTTGAGACAGTGTAGATGAAGGATGTGTCAGGATGTAGAACTCTTGTGTGAACATTGGATAAAGCCAGGTTCATATTCTTGTTTCATGTTGTTGACATATTCAAAGGTTTGCACAGAGCGAAATATCTTTGTGTTGCACAATAAATCAGAAAATACTGCATTAAAAAAGTCATTTCCTGCATGTTTCTACTGATAAAGTGTGATATAAATAATGTACAGGCTTTCAGATTGCTGTAGTTCACTAAACAGAGACATTAACGACATGTTTGGTGTAGAAAATGTCAGAAAAAGTGAAAGAATGGGAGATAAATATCCCCAAATCTCAAAATGGTATTATATTTTGTGTGTGTTTGTGGTCCTCTTTCAGTTGAGACACTGTAGGTGAAGGATGCTTCAGGAAAAGAACAAACACTGGATGTCTTTCAGTCGCCAACATGTGTTTTCGAGACACTGATACTGACGGGGAAATCCTGCAGGACTCAAATTCCTCGTCTCTGTTCCCTCACTCATTTGGGAGTGATTACCCATCAGGGTGCAGAAGAAAGGCAGCGTTACCCCCGGTCTGCACGTTGTTTCTCTTTCAGAAACACAGAGGACTGTTTGTATGATGGGATCACAGACACGCTGCAAACGGTGTCCGCCAAAATTCGAGTTCAGTGTCTATGTAGTGTCATTTTTATTTGTTATAATTTGGGAAGATTGAAAATCGGTAGGGAAAGCCAGCTAAGTCGGTAGGCGGTAGAAACATGTCAAAAGCGATAGACTGCCGCCCAAATCGGTAGGGTTGGCAGGTATGAATATGTTGTCTTTATATTTTAGTTAAATAATTCTGTGAGGGTTCTGTTATGTTGACTTGTCAATTATATTATCTTATCAATGATATTGTGGTAATTAAGGAGCCTCATGATTTAAATACAGTAAGGTGTTGCATTTGTTGACTGACTCGAGTAAAGTATCGGAGAATGAAACCTAACTTTGACTCTTGTCAAAATTCTTCCCTTTTATCAGGGGCGTAACATTTGGGGGCTCGTCCGGGACGAATGTGACGAGGGCCAGCTGTTCCAGATATATGTCCCCGATCATCATTCAACCCATCTTCACTACAACTAGGGTGGACGACGACGTGTGGTGGTTCAATAGCTACGGAGAGGGACTTGTATACAATCTGAGGTCAACTACGGGGGCCAGGAGAGTTACGCTGTCTCATCTGCAAAGTGAAGGTTCTAGATTACACTGACAATGTCCACAGGAAAAGAGATTGAAATGGACTCCTCAGCGCTAGAAGACTTGAAGCTAGAAGTTGGTGGTAAACTGTACACACTGACATGGGATGATTTGATTGAAGTGTGTGATTTCCTAACTATTGCCGGGTCAACTTTTGAGTATGTATCAGGTAAAAGCCGTTCGTCTCTCATCTCACATGTTAGAATGCACTTGGAGAGAGAAGAGCTAAGTGAACTTGATGATCAGGGTATGGCAGAGCTACTTGTTCTAAAAGATAAAATAGCTGACTTACAACAGGCTGCTTTATTAAGAGAAGATAACAGAGGAAAAGAGCAGAGTTCAGGTGACAAACAGACAGACGTGGTGCAGCAACATGTCATACAGCTGTCAGAAAGAGAAAGTTTGCTTAAAGAGATAGAGAAACTACAGTCAGCCTTAGCGTTTTCACTACAGGCAAAACCAGACCAGACCGGTGGGGCCCAAAGGTTAGTGATTGGGGAAGGTAAGGCCACCACTGGGATAATTGGGTCCCCTATTAATATTTGCTCCCGTTTAGCATTATGGGCGTCATAGCCATAGACTATAAAAGTCTTACCCAAGGCTGAATCATAGACTAAAATGTATATGTATGCATAAAGGGTTACGTCCTTAGCTGGCTAATAAGTAGCAAGCTAAGCTACCAAGCACACCTGCGAACGGGGTTAACATGTATAATATTATCATTTTAGACTTCTTGGAAGTTCTGTTAGTACATTCAAGCGCACAGCACGACATTTTAATTGTCTGGTATTTGTAACAATATTCCCTAAAAGGCACAATCACCACGAACACGGCTAAAGCTAAAGGGTCAAGTACAGTACTATGACTAACTAACGTTGTAGCCTCTATGGTTGTAGCCTAGCAGAGTGGACAAGTTGCTGTTAGCTGACAGTGAGGCATGTACGTGGCCATCAACGTGACCACGCCCTAATGTATGCAAAAACTTTAAGACCTAATATAAATAAAAGGGTCGTGTTAAAAAACAATTCACTCACAGATTCATAATCATGAAGGTGGAATCTAACTATATCGATTATAATATTTATTGCATCCATGGGTAGAAACATGTTT
Organism: Pseudochaenichthys georgianus; assembly: GCF_902827115.2. Taxonomy (NCBI): domain Eukaryota; kingdom Metazoa; phylum Chordata; class Actinopteri; order Perciformes; family Channichthyidae; genus Pseudochaenichthys; species Pseudochaenichthys georgianus. The sequence continues at coordinate 87,334 of NW_027263138.1, forward strand.
TTTTCTGCTGTAAAGTTGGGCATTTTAACATGGGGTCTATGGAAATTGCTCCTTTCTGCAGCCAGTCCCTAGCGGCCCATGTATGAACTGCAGTGTGTGGCACTTCCGTAATGGCTTCCCGGCTGTTCCCCAGAGTTTGCCGCTTGGTTCAAACAGTAACAACGGACTATTTTTCTTAGCGGATGCATGTACATTTAAATACATACAGCTATTTTTTAAATCAATAAAATAATTTTCTAAATCCACAAAAGCATTTCAATTAATATTGGGAGTCATGTCGTTACTTTGTTGAGAATGTGGCCATGTAATAAGCGGGATAATGTGCAGCAGCGTGGTCATTATGGGGAAAAGAACACCTTCATGCCGATCTAGATCCCTCCGCTTCGCGTCGGGCTCCTGATCGGCCTGTGGGTGTTCTTTTCCTGCTTATCCATGAGAGACGTTCTGCAGAGGAGGGGCGTTTCACCGACGACAGGTGTTCTTACTTTTATGTAGCTGACGGAGAATTTTACTTTACACGACACTGTTCAACACTTAATTCTGCTTTACTCTTTAAAGGTGGGGTAGGTAAGTTTCAGAAACCGGCTCGAGATACACTTTTTGTTATATTCCATGGAATGCTCTTAACATCCCGATAGCAATGAATATCTTAAGTGCTTTGACAAAAAATCCATAAAAAAATGGCATTTGTAGAAGCCGTAATACTGTAAAAGTACAACACAACACATACACACAGGACATACAAACACACTACACACAGAAACACACATACACAGACACACAGACACACACATACACACACACAGATAAACACACACACACACACACACACACCACACAGCACAGAAAACATTTTGAATTCATATAGTTGTTTTTTCTATTTCTTCTGAATTGGAGAAATCCTGGTGTTTCAATAAACTCGTAGCACATTGTTGCCCTGAGGCAACAACAATCCCTGGTTGAGGGTGAGGGGGGTCACATTTTATAATTGATATAATATCAGGGACCCCTACGCTCCTAAAACACATGGTGAAACATTGTTTCCTCCCAAAATAAAAAGTACTAGCCATAGAGGGTTAAGCATGTTTACCATCTTGCTAATACCATTAAACACAGCTACAGCTCAGCTGATAGGAACGTTTTTTTCAAGTATTTGGTCAAACCAGTATTGGACACTTGGAAGGGATCGCCAATGTCGTATTTCGTTTTAGGGAGTCACAGTCCCTATCTGCTTTTGATCAGGTTAGAGCACTTGTCACGCTGCGACCATGTTAGCATTTAGCTCCAAGCGCTAATGTGACTTAATACAGCCTCAAAGAGATGCTAGCATGTACCCAAAACCTGGAAGTACAAATGCTGTGATTTCTTCAATAACAGGAATTGTTTCGGAAAATACATTGAGTTAAAGCAGGGGTACTCAAATACTAATCTTAAAGGTCCAAAATAAATGTTTCAATAAGACAAAGGTCCATTTATTACGGTCATTCAAACTTTTAAACAATTGCAACAAGATTCTTAACACGAGGTTGCAAAAACAAAAATAATCTATGCAGCAGTTTTCATTGTTATTGTGTCTGTGCTTGATCCCTCAGAGTCGCAGTGTAAGAGCTGCACAGTTATGAATAAAGGCAGCTGCACCCTCTTTCATTCAGCATTCCCATTCGTGCTTTATAAATGTCTTGCTCCTTTTTGTGTCCACTGAGGTTCGTCAGGCCCAACACATCTTCAACAAACTCCCCCTTTGCCTCATCATAAAAACTCACAAACACCAGCAACTGAGCAATGTCAGCGGTGTCAGTGGACTCATCCACAGCTAAGGAAATGCACTGTGCATTTTCTATTCCATCACAAAGCTGATTAATCAAATCACCAGCCAGTATTTATGTTCTTCTGGTTGCTGTGGAATCTGAGAGGGGATTTGCTTGATTTGACCTGTTATTTCCTCTTTTTGTTTGCCTTCAACATGGTCTCCATCACTTCAGTCATGCATTCTTTTATACTTCAGTTATTATCCAGTGGAATGTCCTTACCTACTAACCTAGTTCAATACAAGTGGTTACTTTCTTTTGGCTGGGCAGTGTAGTTTTACACACCGTCTGATTTGACTTTCTCAGGACTTAAAACAGTTTTTGGGGGAAGACCCCCTCAAAGAAAAAAATATATTTACACACATAAGGTCATCATCTTAATAGTTTTGTATGCTCATCCGTGAGCAGAGCATCAAGTTGACGTGTATTACAGCTGAATGCGGCGATTACCATTTTGTTCAGCAAAACGCCTCACAAACGTATTAAGATCAACAGCTTTAGTGCGTTTTGATTCAATGCTGAGTACAGCCAAACTGACAGTCTCTTCTCTGTCAGTGACCGCAAATACCTCATTCCTTCAGTGCTTGGGTCCGAATGCTTCTTGTTTTGCGCCGTCCCGTTCAAATGAAATCGCCGCCAATCATATGTCCACGCTCGCGCCAGAACCGGGGGATGGGTTGCATGACGTGCATCTTGTGCTGCATTCACTTGCACTCGGACATTAGAGACTTTCTCTCATAAATGTCCGATGAGCGCTGTTTGCAGTCTTTGGACATAGCGGATCATTTTGACTCGTTGCGTTGTGGCGATGTCTCGCAGATAACACAGATAATACATATGAAAAGTATAATTTGCTCAGAGTCCAGAGACAGTTGTGGTTCGGTCCGGATCCAGACCGGAGTCCGTACTTTGAGGATGCCTGAGTTAAAGGTTTAATAAATAGTAAAACTGAAACACTTAAAGGTGGGGTAGGTACGTTTCAGAAACCGGCTCGAGATACACTTTTTGTTATATTCCATGGAATGCTCTTAACATCCCGATAGCAATGAATATCTCAAGTGCTTTGACAAAAAATCCATAACAAAATTTCATCTGTAGAAGCAGTAATACTGTAAAAAGTACAACCAATCCGTTTAGCCAGGCCAGCTAAACGGATTGGATGGCCTACCTTCAGCCTTCCATCGGGGCACAAACTTATCTCGTGCCCTCATTGGTCATGTGCGCGTTCGTGTGTGTTGGAGGAGGGGCTCTATAAGGAAGTGGAAGATTTTCTCCGGTTGTGTATTTTCAAACTCTAGCGATCTCGAGCCGGTTTGTCAAACTTACCTACCCCACCTTTAACTAAACAACCGCGGATGTCTTGAAAGACTCTTTCGCTAAAGATTTTTGAAGATATCCGTGTTCTTGTGACACGTAAATACTGCGCTTCCTATGTTTTGGTGCGGACTGCGTTCACACCAGCAATGAACCGCTCCAGAGTTCGCAAGCAAGCGCTCCGAGACCACCTATTTTAGCGGACCAGAGTCCGGTTGTTTAGTTCACTTAAGAGGTCTCGGACTGCGTTCACACCGACCCAAATGAACCGCACCAAGCGGCTAAACGCACCAGGGTTCGATTCAACCGGACTATACAAGCAAGGTCGGCGTCATGGGGGGGTCATTCGCGGGCCATGCCCCCCCAAATGAGTCACTGTGCCCCCCCAACGCAGGGTGGGCAAGCCTTGCCACTTTGCCGTTTAAAAAAAAAAATCAAATAAGTGAAAACGTTTCCACTAAAGTTTTTTTGTGTGAAATACATTATAAATAAATAATAGAAATATAAAACACAGCCTGAGGTGTGCTCACTGCTGCTCTCTGATTGGTGTGTTGCTTGACCAATGACCCCCGACCTTTGTTTTGTTATCATTACGTGGCTGTGTGTTTAGATGAAAGCCCAGTGGCGATCTGTTCGTCTGTTACACTGATTATACAGTAAAGCCATCGAAAATAATATGATATACAGTACAGTACAAGTAGCCTACCTCTGGGTCTCTGTTTCATTCAAGCTCGGCTCTGTGTTTGTGGCAAGAGCGCATTTTGTGAGTTTGCGAGCGGTAACTTGAAATGTTGTTGTTAGCATCTGGTTAGTTATCTATGCTAACGGATATAAAGAGCTGTTTCTTCACCAAGGTGGAGGACAGTCCTCTCCTGTCAGACTGAGAGGATCCTATAACGTCAGCTCAGTGAGGTAAGGACTCTCTCAGTGTTTAGATAGTTAACTTTAGTGTAGGTTAACTTATCTCAGTGGGTCTCTGTTTGGTCACCATATATGTAAACAAGTATTTGCGAGGAATACCTTTATATGATTATTATAGTTATTAAAGAATAAGAGAATAAATGAAAAACAGGTATGAAATACTATAGGACAGTAACAATAATAATAATAATAGTAATAATACAGTTTAAAAGGGGAGTGATTAGTAAAATATCCATAAAGAAAAAGTAAATCTGTGTACAGTTCTGTTTCATATGGATGCTGAGAGATGTAGGCTAACCATAGATCTCTTCATTTTGCTCTCAAAGTGTACCAGATTGATGCATTTAACTTCAATATTTTAAAAATAATCTTCCCGGGGGAGCATGCCCCCAGACCCTCCTAGAGGAGGTTAGGTCCACCCCCACCTGCCCTGTATACAAGGCAGGTGTTAACTAGGTGAAAAAAGGTAAGATAAACTTAAAACTTGTTGAGAGCTAAAACTAGTCTTTGCTGCTGCCTCAAAGAGGAGCAGGGGGAGAGGAGGGAGACAGGAGAGGCTGATTCAGGAGCACAGACACACTCACAACTATAAATGAACCAAAAACAAATAAATATATAAGTTTCAATGTTTTTTCATATTGGATATATGGTATGTTATTGGTTATGGCCATGTTCTTATGATTTTATGATTATTTAAATGTATACAGTTCTGTTTCATATGGGTGTAGTCTCTTTATTTCCCCCTCAAAGTGCACCAGATTGATGCATTTAAGTCCAACGTTTAAAAAAAAAATCTTACCGGGGGAGCATGCCCCCGAACCCCCCTATAGGGTTTGAGGTCCACAACCACTTAAAAGATGTTCACATGAATAGGTTCCTAAATAGATTTGCAATTTTTTTTAAATAATAACCCATGTCCATATGTTTATTCAACACATCCTCACTCCCAGGTCGGCCTATGTTGACGTTATGTCAAGTCCCCTGCCGGCTTTTTCCAACGCAAGGGGGGGGGGGCCTTAGAGTCAATTTTCAACGCAAGGGGGGGGCCCTTAGCGTCCATTTTCAGCTTTCCGGGATGTCCATATGCTTCTATGGACGCTCATGGAAGCACGGCATTCGTTTGTGTCGACTGCCCTTAAAGGCAATGAGAGCGTCCATTCTCATTGGATAACGGAGAATTGTACACCCGGAAGTAAGTATTCCTCTTACTGTCGATTGATTTGACAGTGATATCTGCACTACTCATCGACTAAAAAACACCAGATTATCCTTGTTAATTACACAACATTGATTGGTTTAAATTGTGTGCAATGCTTTTGTATTTTTCCCCTTCAATTCGGAGAAACAAATCTTTTTTCGGAGTAAAGGATGGCAGAAGACACTACACTACCCAGAATCCCCAGCTATCGTTTGGACTACACCATAAGCTCTGTTTGACGTCACGTGATCTTCAAATTTCTCCTTGCAGAAAAAAAACATGGCCGAACTAAGTTTGGCCATTAAAATGCGTTTTGATGTCATTTGATGCGAGAAATATGAGTTGTTATTTCAGATGATGTGTGCAGTGGATGTACATGATCTTTAGTTTGCTAGTTATTATGAAGATTACTTCAGGAAATTGCGTCCAACGTTTTCATTGTTACCAAGGTGGTTGCTAGGGACGCTGCTATCGATATTATTTCTATTATGTTGTGTAACTGTTTAATGGTGTTATCTTTATTGCTACCCCCTTCCCCTTCAATGTATAGTGTTGGTCCACAGCGCAAACATATTAGTCCGCATCTAAAGATACGTTATTTTCCCCTGTGCAATTCCAGTCTCACATCTCACAGCACATCGTCATTAACAAATACCGGAAACAGACCGAAAACATTTTTAAAAAATAAAATAATACCTTATTCCGAGTGTTCTTGCTTTTCTCTTTGAAAGTCATCACATAACGGCATTGTAATACACGGTTCGGCTGCATTACATATTACATATCTGCCGTAGTTCTGTATTTATAGAGCCCTGATGAGAAGACTCTAGACAAACATGAGGAACTGAAAACGTGACGTGGATCATAAATATATCAGCCATTAAACAACATCTTACATTTCTTTTCACACAATACGTCTCCTTGCAGTATCAACACTAATTCGGCTGACTTTTATATTTGATCCAATTGGTAGATAGGCTGTATTTACACCATAAAGGTGCACAGCTGATATAAAGGGACACCTGGTGGTTAAAGCATGTTATTGAATTTCATTATTTGTATTATTAGATATTAATAGGATCCTTATAAAGTATATTCATTACTCGTTATTCTCTACTAATAGTTAATTAAAGACTGTATATAATGACTATTTTGCACATCCCGTTCAAGATTTCAAGATTTTCTAAGGTTAATTGACATATCATATAGGCCTACACAACTGTGGTGTAGTTCTGCACTGAATGACAAACTTGGGTCGCAGGTTCCTCAGTAGTGCATTACAAGACATCTATCAATATGTGTGCATACCTCCAGCAATGTTAACTATGTTGAAGCACTTATTTTTACTGATATTATACATAATGTATTATACTCTTATAAGATGTATGCAGATATTTCATCTCCGGCCTTGTCAGGTATTGAACAATCAATAAATAAAGAACACAGAATTGTTAAATATAAAACACAGAATTTGTGTGATTATACTAAATGATTTACAAATAAACACCACTGCATTACAACTGTTACACATGCTGATGTAACGCAAATGTTCCAACTTGGGATCAATAAAGTATATCTTATCTTAAGCTGATCGATGGCTACTGCTATATTTGCAAAATGTGCCTCTGAACCTTGACAAGTGCATGTTTCAGGCTTATCAATTAATGTAATGTAATGTTATCAATGAACAACAGGAGGGGTCACAAACATAACACCAGCTGTTAAATAAAGCTCTTCTGACCTTAGCTGGCATGTGTGTATATATATTAATACTGCCCATTATGGGCACGAGCAATTTTCACCCATGTATTAATTATATGTTAAATGTGAGTGTTTCCTATCCCCTAAACCTCCAGGGATGTACACAGTTTAATACTGGCAACTTCTTATTATGGGAAATACGAAAACGTCTTTTAAAACTACGACTCCCAGTAGAGACGTGCCATATAGAGAACATGTTGCGAAACAGAATAGCCAGCATGTGTAGTTCTGGGGGCGGGGTGGGGGAGGGGGGGACGCGGTGGACCCGTTCAAATCCAGTTTTGAACAGTATGCCGTGGTTCCATCCCAAGTGCTGTTCGAGGCTCGGTAACCCTCGGAGCACACTCTCCAATCACAGAGCTTGAGGACTATCACAGGGTTTGTCAAACAGAGCACATGGTGTAGTCCAAACGATAGCTGGGGATTCTGGGTAGTGTAGTGTCTTCTGCCATCCTTTACTCCGAAAAAAGATTTGTTTCTCCGAATCGAAGGGGAAAAATACAAAAGCATTGCACACAATTTAAACCAATCAATGTTGTGTAATTAACAAGGATAATCTGGTGTTTTTTAGTCGATGAGTAGTGCAGATGTCACTGTAAAATCAATCGACAGTAAGGGGAATACTTACTTCCGGGTGTACAATTCTCCGTTATCCAATGAGAATGGACGCTCTCATTGCCTTTAAGGGCAGTCGACACAAACGAATGCCGTGCTTCCATGAGCGTCCATAGAAGCATATTATGGACATCCCGGAAAGCTGAAAATGGACGCTAAGGGCCCTCCCCTTGCGTTGAAAATGGACTCTAAGGCCCCCCCCCCTTGCGTTAGAAAAAGCCGGCAGGGGACTTGACATAACGTCAACATAGGCCGACCTGGGAGTGAGGATGTGTTGGTTTATTATTGGGTAGTAGATTTCAACTAGGGCTATCATCACTATGGGCAGCAACGCTGTAAATATTGACAAATAAATCCAGCAAAATGGCACAAAAAACTGGTAGTGGCCTGGCTGGGTGTATAATTCCCGGCCTGACTTATTGTCCCAGTCCGGCCCTGCCTCTGAAGCTTTTAGGGCCGACAGGGGGAGGAGAATGTCCCGCTAACGCTGTGTGTGTGTGTTTCACATTAGCGGGACGCTATGGAGCTCAGGTATCTGCCCTCTGAAGCTTTTAGGGCCGTCAGGGGGAGGAGAATACAACGCTGCGTGTATTTATCGCTAAGCTAGCGGCTAAACTAGCTGGACGCTACGGAGCCCAGCTATCCGCCCTCTGAAGCTTTAAGGGCCGACAGGGGGAGGAGAATGTCCCGCTAACGCTGTGTTTCACATTAGCGGGACGCTGTGGAGCTCATGTATCCACCCTCTGAAGCTTTTAGGGCCGACAGGGGGAGGAGAATACAACGCTGTGTGTATTTATCGCTAAGCCAGTGGCCAAGCTAACTGGACGCTACGGTTCAGGTATTGTAAACCATGATCGTTTTTCTCGCGTCCAGGAGAGAAGCTTAAAAAGGAGACCAAATGGAGTCTCTGGGAAGGTTCAAAATTGGTACTTTAATTAATAAAAAGCGCGGTAATGCAGAGATGGGGACTCGAGTCTGCGACTCGGACTCGAGTCGCACTTAAGTCGCACACACAGAGACTTCAGACTTGACTTGGACTCGTGACCAAAAGACTTCAGACTCGACTTGGACTCGTGTGTTGGGACTCGTGAACAATCATTGTGTTTTCTATTTTTGGCGTATTAAAGGTGGGGTAGGTACATTTGAGAGAAACCGGCTCGAGATCGCTAGAATTTGAAAATACACAACCGGAGATAATCTACTTGGCTGCTACTTCCTTATAGAGCCCGCCTCCTCCAACAGACACGAGCGCGCACATGACCAATGAGGGCACGAGATAAATGTGTGCCCAGATGGAAGGCTGACAGGCAGGTAGGCCATCCAGTTATTTTAGCCGGGCTCATTACGCAGACGTGCGCGCCTCTGTTACTACCTCGTAGTAACACAATGGCGACCGGCGGCACACCTGCGGCTGTACCGCTCCGCTTGTAATTAGGTTCAACTACAAAAACTTCTAACAAAACGCCGGCGGCACCAACAAAAGGAGCGCACACTGCAAAGTCTGCAATATCAAAATCAAGGATGCTGGCGCAACAACGTAGAATTTCTACAGGCACTTGAAAACTCACCCGGAGAGGTCAGTCACATTAACGCAAATGGACGGTTAGCAAACATGTTTAGCTCAGCATCAGCTATGTAATGTTAACTTAGCTTGCTACTAGCTTTGTATTTGTGATACTGATTTCTGATTCTGAAGTGTTTTGCTTATAAGTTGTTTGCATTTAGCTAAAGTGTGATGTTTTCCCTCATATTGCATTGCAATAGCCTGTTTAAAGTGATCATATAACAAACAACTAATCAGTACTGATACTGTATGCTAATAGATATAGGAGTGATAATAACACAGTAAATGCTTTGAATTTCTTAGATATAGCTGTGCAGTATTCTTAACAGACTGGATAGCAGCAGACAATAGAAGGCTTATTACAACCAGAAGAGACTTGAGACTTTTATTTTTTTAGAGACTTGAGACTTGACTTGGACTCGTGACCAAAGACTTGAGACTTGATCAAGTCTCACCCCACAAAGACTTGAGACTTGACTTGGACTCGTGACCAAAGACTTGAGACTTGACTTGGACTTGCAAAAAAAGACTTGTGAACATCTCTGCGGTAATGTTACAAACAGGATATTGTTCAGTCAGGAGAGAAATGCTGCAGCTTCCTCTCCCAGGTGCTGGCCGTGCAGAAGAGAGCTTACAAGCATTCGTCCTTCCCGCTTGCTGGCTGTTCGCTCCTCCTCCCTGTGAGCTGTAGTGACGTAGGGGACTTCCCCCCTCGTTCGTCTGTGTCCGATATCGCGTCAAACAGAGGATTTCGACATTTGACATGCATTGCTTACTTCCACATGCCTTTTCTCCTCCTTATCTCTTTCATAACTTTATATGTATATTAACGGCATCAATAGCCACTTTAATGATACTAATGGGCGGTAGTCCCGGATGTCGTCATGAAGGATTTTCAGAATAACAGCTTGGTATTGAGAACTTCCGTTTTTTTCCAGAATAAAATAGCATTTAAACTGACGGTATGTATAAGGTACATTATGCCATAAAACATTGATTTTAATTTCTAACAGTCCCTCCTTACACACCTAAAAGGTGTGTATAATACTGAAATCCATGAGGTCTTCATCTGAACTTTGCATAGTTGTCACGCCCTGGCTCAAGGACGGACAAAGGAAGGAGACCACACATGATTCATCCAATTGAAGTGCATTTATTTAAAGAAACTAAATTAACTATGAAGTCAGTTAATCAGTTATGTGTGTAGTGTGTGGGTGTGTGAACATGCATCAGTATATAGCGAAAGAACAAACAAACCAACCAACCAACCAACCAACCAACCAACCAACCAACCAACCAACCAACCAACCAACCAACCAACCAAGGTCCAGTAGAGCCAAGCTACCCAAGAGGAGAGAAAGACTGACTGCTCAGGCACCCATACTTGTAGCTGAGCAGTCAACCCAAATCAGGTGTCAGCAATCTCTCCTGATTTGGGGAGTGGCTAACCAGGGACCTGAGTCTAAGGCCTAGGGGCCGTCATAACTCATATCAAAAACATACAATCAAAATGGAATGGTTCAATAGCCTCAACTTTACAAAAATGCAAAAAATACTTTGACTGTGTTCAAACATAAAAGTTTTCCCTTGTGCATAACTTCTAGTGTTAACATTCAATATCATTCTTCAAAATAGCAGCAATGGCTTGGTATCAGAACATTTCTTTCTCCCTCCTTTCACAGAAACCTTTCTCATATCACGCTCAGTGTTAAGGCACTTGTTTTTACAAAGTGAAAAGAAACAAACCATTTTAGAATAGCAATGATTTATAAAACATGAGATCTACCATATTAGAATAGTATAAAATAATAAAGAATAAAATAACCTATATAATAGGAATAGTGTAAAGTAAATTGAAATGGATTCACTCCATTTTAGCATTTTAGTTTGCTCACTTCTTCACATGATTTCATAATTTAAAGTATCACATCAGCTGGACATTCATTGAACAATCTCATCATTTTCATCAACATCTGTATATGGGGGTGGGTCGTCTTGTTCTGCTAGCATTTGTAACTAGGCTTGTTTGAGACACATTGCGGCTCGCCTCGAAAGTAGACGAGAGTAGCCGATCGCAGCCGGGGGAGGTCTCAAAAAGCTCGCCTGAAGTCGGACAGCTCGGAGACGGCTTCTTCTTCTTCTTCTTCTTCTTCTTCTTCTTCTTCTTCTTCTTCTTCTTCTTCTTCTTCTTCTTCTTCTTCTGTGGTGGAGGTGTGTTTTTGAAGAGGGAAGAGGGTTTTTCACTTTTAGTTCGTTTGTTTCTGTTTCAATCGTTTTCTTTCACTGTATGATCTTACGTGGGGATATTTGTACTCTTTCCAAGTACGGTTAATTTGTTTTTCCGTGCCTCGTGGCTGGGATGGCGTCCTTCGGGGCGCCGCCGGTGTCTCTGAGACACGGAGTGTGTTTGGTGGCTCAGGCCGCAAGCACAGTGGAGCAGGTGCTGCTGGCTGTGGGGGAGCAGGTAGGCCATGTAAACATCTCCTATGCTTCCCGCATGAACAAAGCGGTCGTCGTCTTTTTGAAAGACCAGAAATATGTAACCGAACTTATTGAGAGCGGATTAATGGTAAACGAGGAATATATCCAAGTTTCGCCGTTGGCGACACCGTCCACGCGGATCACTGTGTCTGGCGTTCCTCCATTCATCCCGAATGAGGCGCTGGAACGGGAGCTGAAGCGTTTCGGTAAGTTTGCCAGTAATCTCCGCACTGTTGCTCTGGGGTGTAAAGATGAAAAGTTAAAACATGTCCAATCTCTGCGGAGACAGGTGTTCATGTTTCTGACTTGTCCCACTCAGACACTGGATGTGTCTTTCCGGGTGAGGCATGAAGAGGGGTTTTATATGGTTTATGCGAGCTCAGGGAACGTAAAGTGTTTTGAGTGCGGGGAGTCGGGTCACAAACGTGTTGCATGTCCACAGAGACGGCACGCCGCCCCGCCGGGTGCGGCCGAGCCCGCCGAGGCCGCCGAGCCCGGGGCGGTGGAGCCTGTGGCGGCGGAGCCCGTGGCGGCGGAGCCCGGGGCGGTGGAGCCCGTGGCCGCCGAGCCTGGGGCCGCCGAGCCAGTCGCTGGGGCGGCCGGGGCCGCTGGGGCGGCGGCCACGGAGCCCGGTGTCGCGGGGGCTGCTGTTGCACCCGCCGGGGCCCCAGGGGCTGCGGATGAAGTAGAGATGAATATCGGGAGAAATGAAACGGGGATTGTAGAGAATGTGGTGAGTGTGAGAGGAGAACATGTGGAAACAGGTAAACGGGTGGGAGATGATGTAGCGGGACAGGTGAGGACCGGGGCTGTGGGACAGGTGGAGGCTGTTGGCACACAGCAGGAGCTGCCGTCTGGTTCTGGGAGGCAAACAGAGCTTCAACAGGCTGCAGACATTAATGAGGTGACAGAGATGGACACAGACGGTGAGGGGGATTCTGACTGTGTTTCAATTGCAGATAGTCTCTCTCATAACGCAGAGATATATTCTTTGGAAGAAATTAATGTCTTTTTAGATGAGTCCTTTGGCAAGGCAGTGGAAGTGAGAGACTTTTTCCCTGACACTAACAAGTTTCTTCATACAGTAAGCACTCTTCCGAAAGTTGTAGGGTTAGACCTGCTGGATGAAAAGAGACGCTATCGTCTCAGGAAGCATGTAACTAATATGAGAAAAGTTCCGAAAGGAAGCAAAAATGGGGGGAAACTGAAAAGGTCTAAATAATGTCAACATGATCATGCAACACGTTGAGGCCGTTCAGGCCGTTCAGGCCGATTGTCGAACCTCAGATTGAGGAGGAACAATGCGGATTCCGTCCTGGTCGTGGAACGACGGATCAGCTTTTTACTCTCGCAAGGATCCTGGAGGGGGCCTGGGAGTACGCTTATCCGGTCTACATGTGTTTTGTAGACTTGGAGAAGGCGTATGACCGGGTTCCCAGGGAGTTACTGTGGGAGGTGCTGCGGGAGTATGGGGTGAGGGGGTCTCTACTCAGGGCCATCCAATCTCTGTACTCCCAAAGCGAGAGCTGTGTCCGGGTCCTCGGCAGTAAGTCGGACCCATTTCCGGTGAGGGTTGGCCTCCGCCAGGGCTGCGCTTTGTCACCAATCCTGTTTGTAATATACATGGATCGGATTTCGAGGCGTAGTCGTGGGGGGGGGGGTCTGCAGTTCGGTGGACTAAGGATTGCACCACTGCTTTTTGCAGATGATGTGGTTCTGATGGCTTCATCGGTCTGCGACCTTCAGCACTCACTGGATCGGTTCGCAACCGAGTGTGAAGCGGCTGGGATGAGGATCAGCACCTCCAAATCTGAGGCCATGGTTCTCAGCAGGAAACCGATGGACTGTCCACTCCAAGTAGGGAATGAGTCCTTACCCCAAGTGAAGGAGTTCAAGTATCTCGGGGTCTTGTTCTCGAGTGAGGGATCAATGGAGCGTGAGATGGGCCGGAGAATCGGAGCAGCGGGAGCGGTATTGCAGTCGCTTTACCGCACCGTTGTGACGAAAAGGGAGCTGAGCCGGAAGGCAAAGCTCTCTGTCTACCGGGCCATTTTCGTTCCTACCCTCACCTATGGTCATGAAGGATGGGTCATGACCGAAAGAACGAGATCGCGGATACAAGCGGCCGAGATGGGTTTCCTCCGCCGGGTGGCTGGTGTCTCCCTTAGAGATAAGGTGAGAAGTTCGGTCATCAGGGAGGGACTCGGAGTTGAGCCGCTCCTCCTTCGCGTCGAAAGAAGCCAGTTGAGGTGGTTCGGGCACCTAGTTAGGATGCCACCTGGGCGCCTCCCTAGGGAGGTGTTCCAGGCACGTCCAGCTGGGAAGAGACCAAGGGGTAGACCTAGGACCAGGTGGAGGGATTATATCTCTTCGCTGGCCTGGGAGCGCCTTGGGATCCCCCAGTCAGAGCTGGTTGATGTCGCCAGGGAAAAGAAAGTTTGGGGCTCTCTGCTGGAACTGCTACCCCCGCGACCCGACCACGGATAAGCGGGAGAAGATGGATGGATGGATGGATGGATGATCATGCAACACTGGGTGTCTCCTCTCTGCTGTGTGTACCTGTCTGTTCTTTTTCTCTATCTCCTTCCTCTGATGCAGGCTTTAAGGGTTGCTTCTTTAAACATTAACGGGGGTAGAAGTGCACAGAAAAGAGCTTTAGTGCTGGAGGTCTTTAATCAGAAAAAATTAGATGTGATATTTCTGCAGGAAACGCACAGTGATAGCCTGAATGAGACGGGCTGGGGAATGTGGTGGGGGGGTCAGTATGTACTCAGTCATGGCTCAAACCTCAGTGCTGGAGTAGCTGTTTTTTTCTCCCCCTCTCTAAATGTTAAGATTGTATCCAGCACAGAGATAGTGGCAGGTAGAGCCTTGATGGTGAAGGTGGAACTGTTAGAGGTTTTTTTCACTTTTATTAATGTTTATGCACCCAATCAGGGCCCTGCACGTGTATCTGTGTTTCAGTTATTAAAAGATGAGTTAGACACTAGTGTACAGGGGGAGTGTGTGATACTGGGGGGGGACTGGAACGCTTGCACTAATGTCACTTTAGACAGAATAGGACGAGAGCCGCATCCTCAGTCGTCCTTTTTACTGTCACAGGTGATAAGAGAGGCTGACTTAGTGGATGTGTGGAGGATGAAGCACCCCTCTGTCAAACAATACACCTGGATGAGAATGCTAGATGGGGGCGTCAGTGCAGCCAGGCTAGACAGATTTTACATGTCTGCTTCTTCTATTACTCGTGCAGTGAACTGTCACATCCAACCGGTTGGTTTCACAGACCATCAGCTAGTTTCTTTAGATTTGGTTTTATCCAACACAGAGAAACCTAGATCGTTCTGGCAGTTTAATGTTAAAATTTTACAAGATTTGACTTTTTGTGAGAATTTTAAATTATTTTGGATCAACTGGAAAGCAAAGAAAGAGTCTTTTCCCTCCCTGAGTCAGTGGTGGGAGGTAGGAAAGGCTCAGGTTAGAGTGTTCTGCCAACAGTATACAGCCTACTCCACTGCAAACATTAGGAGAGCTATAGAGCAGTTAGAGAGGGAGATCAGAGAGTTAGAGAGTGTGTCTGCTCGAAATATAGAACAGTCCCTCCTAAAACAACAACAGCTTAACTGTTTTCTTCAGGAGAAGGCCAAGGGAGCCCTGATCAGAGCCCGTTTCACTTCCATGAGAGACATTGATGCACCAACCACCTTCTTCTTCAACTTGGAGAGGTCTGTGGGCCAAAGGAAGCAGATGGTATGTCTGCGTCTCCCTGATGGACAGGTCACCTCTGAACCTGCTGAGATGAGGAGGCATGCAGTGTCCTTCTACACAGACCTGTTCAAAGCTGAAGGTTGTGACGTGGAAGCTGCTGATGAACTTCTTCAGGGTCTTCCACAGCTGAGTCCAGCCGAAAGTGACACCCTGGGCTCTGACATTACGCTGGAGGAACTGACCTCTGCGGTGACACAGATGGCCTCCCGGCATAGACGGTTTACCTGCAGACTTTTTTAAACATTTCTGGAGTATTCTGGGACATGACTTGCTAGAAGTGTTGATGGAGTCCTTTGGGAAAGGGACTCTTCCAGCTTCCTGTAGGCGTGCAGTGATCTCACTGTTGCCTAAGAAAGGAGACCTAACCCTGCTGAAGAACTGGAGACCTGTGGCTCTCCTATGTACGGACTATAAGATACTGTCAAAGGTCTTAGCTAACAGACTGAAGGTTTTTATCGAACTTCTTATCGGTCCTGATCAGACATATTGCATCCCTGGCAGATCAATTGTGGACAATTTGTTTTTGATGAGAGACACTTTTGATGTTTGTAAACTGTATAATATAAATGTTGGTATTATTTCTATTGACCAGGAGAAGGCGTTTGATCGTGTGGATCACACGTTTCTGGCGGCCACATTGCAGGCTTTTGGTGTTGGGGAGCATTTTTTGTCCTGGGTGAAGTGTTTGTACAGTGATGCATGTTGTGTTGTGAAGGTGGGGGGAGGGCTGAGCAGACCTGTACCAGTTAAAAGGGGGATCAGGCAGGGCTGCCCTATCTCAGGCCTATTATATAGTATTGCCATCGAGCCGCTTTTGTGCAGACTTAGAAACCGGCTGAGGGGCCTGTGTCTGCCAGAGTCAGCTCAGGCCCCCCCGGTGGTTGTATCAGCTTATGCTGATGATGTCAGTGTTTTTGTCCAGGGTCAGCGAGATATCCAGGAGCTACAGGACAGTCTAGCTTTGTACAGGAAGGCTGCTTCAGCCAAAGTTAATTGGGAGAAGAGTGAGGCAGTTTTGGTAGGTCAGTGGAGTCTTGAAAATAGGCCCAGTCTTCCTGGTAACCTTAGCTGGGGAAACAAGGGTTTAAAAGTCCTGGGAGTTTGGTTGGGGTCTGAGGACATGGTGGCACAGAACTGGGAGGGATTGCTGGAAAAGGTGCAAGCAAAATTAGCCAAATGGAAATGGCTGCTCCCCCAGCTGTCCTACAGGGGAAGAGTTCTTGTCGCCAACAATCTGGTTGCCTCGTCTCTGTGGCACAGACTGCAGGTGTTAACCCCACCGCCGGGCCTCATGAAACAACTGCAGCGGCTCCTCGTGGATTTCTTCTGGTCGGGTCATCACTGGGTGCCAGCATCGGTCCTGTACCTGCCTGTGGTGGAGGGGGGGCAGGGCCTCGTGGACATTACTGCAAGGACTGCTGCTTTTAGACTGCAGGCAGCTCAGCGGCTGCTGTATGGTGCCTCTCCCTGCTGGCTGGCTATGGCCCGGCTGTTGCTCTGGAGGGCGGGGGGCTTTGGTTTTGATAAACACCTGTTTCTGCTGAAGGCCCCTGCGTACAAGATCACTGGACTTACACCTTTTTACTGCTCAGTCATCAATGCCTGGAAGATTCTGAGTTTCACCAGACCACCCGACCCCCGGCCTGGGATGTGGCTGTTTGAGGAGCCACTGTTTGACACTGGTTTTCTTTCTGGAACCCTTTTCTCTTCAGCCACCCTAAAGAACGCGTTCATTGAAGCGGGAGTGGTAAAACTTGGCCATTTGACGGGGGTCTCCATGGAAAAACTGGCCGAGGTGACGGGCATTCGATCAACCCGAGTTCTGGAGAACCTGGTAGATGAGGTGTGGCAGTCGCTGTCGCCATCCCACCTGACTTTTGCTCTGGATGCAGATCTGGCTGACCAGTGGAGAAAGGGACATGAGTATGTTTTTCCTGCCTTGAGTGTGGGTCCTGCGGTGGGGGAATGGAGAGAGGAGGATGGTCTCCTGCTATGACCGGGGACTCTAACACCTGCAAAGTTCAGCGCCTGCAATGGGAAGAAGCTATATCTTAGCTGCGTAAAGGTGTTAAACCTCAGCTCGCTTGCAGGCGTCAGAGAGTCGAGGTGGACGGATGTGTTTGGCTTGGGCTCTTCCCCTCAGGGCAGCTGGCGGATCCTGTATAAATCTCCGGTTGAAAAACGGATGGCTGACATCCAATGGAGAATTATACACGGTGCAATAGCCACTAACAAATACAGAGCTCATTTTGACCCAGGCACAAGGGGAGGCTGTCCGTTCTGTTTTATGGCGGAAACATTGGAGCATTTAGTCGTGTCCTGTCCCAGATTGGCTGGTCTTAAAAAATGTTACAGGGGTGGGTGGAAGGGTTCGGGGAGGTTTTCTCCATACCACTTTTTGTCCATGGCCCCAAATACATCCTGAAAAAGAAGGAAACCCTACTGTTGATGAATTTCTTGTTTGCTAATGCAAAATTAGCAATCTGGAAAAGTAGGAAGAACCAACTTGCTGGAGTGGGATGGACGGATGCAGTGCTCTGTCTGAGGGGGCTGGTGGCAGCGCGTCTGAGGGTGGAGCATGCGTACTATACGCTGATCAATCACCTGCAGGGGTTTCTGGATGTGTGGGCTGTGGGGCGGGTTCTGTGCTCGCTGGGGGAGAATGACTCTCTCATATTGAAGTTTTAAAGGATAGGTGTAGTTTTTGTTTTTAAAGTGTGTAAAAGAGGATGTTTTTAAATGGGTAAAACGCTTTTCAAATGATATTTATTTGGTAGTCATGAAAATCTGTTTATTTATTTGATTGTGTAATGTTTTAGTTTTGTTCCGACTCTTTTGCAGGGTGGGTGTATGTTTAAAACAAATGCAAATAAAATTTGTTTTAAAAATCTTCTTCTTCTTCTTCTTCTTCTTCTTCTTCTTCTTCTTCTTCTTCTTCTTCTTCTTTTTCTCTCGGTTTTTTGGCGGATTGCAAACAACTTTAAGGTGCATACCGCCACCTCCGGAGTCGGCTTGACTCGGTTTGCATTTATAAAGAATGCACAAATGTGTTTAATCGTTAATGTCAGATATGTACTAAGTAAATACATTTGTTCCTGCTCAAGATTAGATTAAACTTTATTGTTATTGCACATATTACAGGTACTGAGAGAACGAAATGCAGTTTAGCTTCTAACCAGGAGCAACAAGCAGTGAAGTGGAAAGTAATGTACACAATCTACAGAATAACATATAGAATGAATTGAATGATGAATAAACAGTGGGGTATGAATACACTAGATATCAGCCTGTGAGCAGTATGAACAGTGTGTATGAATATGCTAAGATATATAAAGTATGAAAACGGTAAGCAGTATAGTATAAAATATATAGATATTAATTTCATGATGATAAACATTGTGGAACAATGATGAAAAATGGGAATGGATGTGGCGACGTAAAACTGACACAAAACAACAACAAACTTTTGCCAGCCAATTGGAGAGTTTCATCAGCAGCACGTGGTAAAACCCACCAATGAGCGCTCAGCTCGAGATACCAGCGAGCCGTTTCCCATCAAGCATTTCGCTTCCGCAGCTCGTGGAGAGCAACTGCGCCAACTCGCCTCGCCTAGCTCTCAAGGCTGCGGGCGTCTTTGTCCCGCGAGATTTCAAAGTCTCATGTGGGCGAGCCTCCAGAGCAAGTCGGACAAAATGACTAACCATCATGCAACGCACTAGCAAGACGTTGATCGCAACTGCGCAGGTCTTGCTTGTCTCAAACAAGTCTACTGTCTCCTCATGAGAAATGTACCCTCCCTCCTTTCATACCATTTAAGGCAGCGGTCCCCAACCTTTTTTGCGCCACGGACCGTTTTAATGTCAGACAATATTTTCACGGACCGGCCTTTAAGGTGTGGCGGATAAATACACAAAATAAAATGATACAACCAGCATAAAAACGGTGGTATTTTCATAAATATAATATTAAACGTGAATCCACTGTGTACTCGTATGCAACTTTATTATCAGCGACCTCGGAACATCGCACCAACAACATAACATGAGTAACATCCTCTCTGCCCCTAACACTCTCTGGTCGCTATGGTAACGTTTACACATGCCTTCAAAATAAGATACAACACAAAAACAAATATAAAGTGCATGAAAAATACAGCTCACCATAACGCTAAATCAGTGGGAGCCCTGAGCTTGTTTCTCTGCAACGAGACGGTCCCATCTGGGGGTAATGGGAGACAATGACACCCGAAGTGTGTTGCTTATGTCCAGTCTACTCCGTAATTTTGTTTTGGTTGCTGTCACTGCAGAAAATCCCGCTTCACACAAATAGGACGTCGGAAATGGCAACAGGGTTTTCAGTGCTGTTGTGGCGATCTCAGGGTATTCTGCCGTGACTTTAATCCAGAACACCGGCAGAGTTGTTGTCTCGAACATACTTTTAAGGCCGCCGTCATTTGCGATCTCCAGCAGTTGATCTTCTTCTTGCGTAGACATGCTTGATTCACCTGGTTTGTTGACAAAGGGGTCGCGCATCCATTCTTGGCAGTTCGTGGGTCTTTTGTGGTTGGGAAGTAGCGCTCGAACTCTTTTAAAAGCAAACACAGGTGATCATGCACCATCTGGGAGAATGAATTGCCCTCAGGAATTGCTTCTGTCCTTCTTGTCCATGCTTTTTTCTTTCAAAATACTCCGAAGGCTTGTCTTTTAATGCAGGGTGCTTGGTCTCCAAGTGCGAAGCAGTTTTGAAGGCTTCATTGCCTCATTAGAGAGCCGGTTGCCGCATATTATGCAGAGTGGGCTTGGTGCGCGGGCATCACCTGTCGCGATAAATCCATATTTTTAAGTAGGACTCCTGGTATTGTCTGTTAAAAGCTCTTTTTTTCTTGGAAGTCGTAGGCTCTTCTTCTGTCTCCTCACTGGGCCTTTTTCCCTTCGCAAAGAAACTTTCCAAAGATGTTTGTTTTTTACTCATTTTCAGTGGCGTTTTTATATGTACAAAAGTGGTGGGGCACAAAAAACGTAGATGTAAGCTTCTGCAGTGAGGTTCATGGCTGGTGAGGCACTGGCACTGACTCTTCAGGTTTACAAATATTATATTTTGACCTAAATCAAAATATAATATTATTTTCAAAATGTTTTTAGGTTAAACTTATATCCACATATAGGTTTCACATATATCCACATATAGGTTTCACATATATGCACATATAGGCTAAACTTATATGCACATATAGGTTGCACATATATGCACATATAGGTTGCACATATATGCACATATAGGCTAAACGTATATGCACATATAGGTTGCACATATAGGTTTCACATATATGTAAAACATATATGTGCATATAAGTTTCACATATATGTGCATATAAGTTTAGCCTATATGTGCATATATGTTTATTTACACCTATGTTCAAGGTTTATACATAGCCTACTTACATAAAAAAATACAACACACAAAATGTATAAGTCATTAACATACATTTATTGTCAATAAATGTCAATTATTTAGTCTGCTTTTGGCGAGCCCTGAGCTCTGTCAGCTTGTTGTTGATGGCTGTACCCAGCTGGCCCTTCGTTGTGTGTGGCCACTTCTTCATTGTTGCCTCGACAGAGAAAAGAAAAGGACATAATGAGATGACAGTGTAAAAATGCTCCAAGTCTTCTACAGACTCCAAGCATTCCACTCCAAAGTGTTGCCAAACCACCTGGTGTAGTGTACACGAGCTCCCCTGTGAGTTTATTGGCAGATAAAGCCCAAAGCCTTTATTCAAACAGATGATCTATTTTATTAGTGATTTGTTTCATATATCATTACTATTATTTTTGAATTATCTGAAAAGTCAGTGCCTTTACCAAATCTATCTAAGAAGCTGCTAAGTTTACAATTATTAGTTAGAATTAGGTAAAGTTTGGCTTTTCAAAATACTGTTTAAAAAAAAATGACATCACATGAACTTCACTTGTATACAAACAACAGAGATCATCAGCACAGGTTGTTTACCAGAAGAGCAATAACATATGCATTGCAATCAAGAACATTAATTAAAGACATGATATGGCACAAACACAGTACAAAGGGCATGGTCATTGCAGGCCCGGTTCTACGGGGGTGCATAAGGCACTTCAGTTGCACCCTCAGTTGAGTTGTTATGCACCCTCATTTGAAAAATTAAAAGTGAAAAAAAAATTAAAAGTGCATTTTTTTTTATTATTAAAAGTGAAAAATATTACATATATAATAACAATAATAACAATAGTAGTAATAATAATAAGAAGAATATAGAATATAGTTGAAATAAACTTAATTTTAATTGTGGTTGGTGAATCAGTTTAGAAAGAAAAACACATGTGTAAACTGCCTTTCTTTATTAATGACAGGATTGATTTAAAGAGATTTTGAACAGTAGCTTTTTGTTTTTACCGTTGAGGATGCTCTGAAGCAGGGTTTCAAGGGAAAATGTGCCGAGGAGGAGAGTTCGCACCATTGCTGTGCCAGAGGTGGTATGGACGGACGCCTTCCACGCAAAAGACTCCTGACCCCTTCACAATTTCAATCAGAAAAATACATCATATATAAATATATTAGTATGCCTACAACTTTCACAAATATATTTTATGGAATATCACAATTGATTATTAATTAACATTATACAAACTAACATAGTTTGTATAGATAATCACTGTCCTAAACTTGATCTAACATGGGCGCGCACGGTAATACATCAGTTTTGCAGTTACCCATCAAAAAAATAACCACTGTCCAGATAACATTTCCATGTAACCTATACCTCAAGCATATGCATCTACTTACTGTCTCTGGAGCTTTGGTTCTCTCTCCATGGATCTGGAAATTAAACAGTGACATGACAAAATGTATACGGTTAACTTTTACAGTGGTAATAACTGGGAGATATGGACACAAATAACCCTATATACGTTGTTTTATGTCAAATAGCAAAAATATCCAATCTATATGTTTTCCCGCCTCCCACCTTGAGAGCTTAGAGATACATGTTTGACTTGTTACTTACTTTGTTGTTATTTCCACCATCACCACCACCATCATCATCGTCATCACCAGGCTGCTTCTTCTGAGGCTCTGCAGCTGCCACAGTATTTTGAGGCTTTTCACAAGAGAAGCAAGATGAATTAAAGGGGGATGAAATTATTTTGTAGTTAGCTTTCTATGACATGACTAATTTGTCCAAGGTCTTTGTCCATTGATTTGATTTCCATTAGGATATAATACACATGTGAAAGCGGAGGTTCTTGGCCTGTTGGTAATGAACAATTTGGCACTGATGAGATTAGCCCTGGACAAACACACATTTGTAGACTATTGCCTCCTACAGAGTCACACCATAAAATATGCATCCTTAGAACAAGAACAATGTTACTCACCTGCAATTGTTCTGAGGTTGCTGCACACTTGTTAGAGAAGGAAGACAGTATGTTATAATTTCTGAACAATTAAAAATACAAACAGCAGGTGAATTGCCCTAATCAGCCTAACATCATAAAAATCTCCTCCTCTGATTAAGTAACAAGTAAAATAAAGTGATACAAATAAGAGGAACTTACTCTTCCAGCAAGCGAGGCAATGTCCTCCTTCATTTGAGGAATATCTAGTGTGGGGTTGTACAGAAGGGAAAAAATAAAATCACACCAATTACAATCATCAGATCACCATAGCTGCAAGCAACTTGGATGCTATTTGCATCTAAGTTGTAACACGGTCCATTGACAGCACATTTACAAAACAGAAAAGTCCTATCCGATTGAATTAAACCAATATTGCAATACAATAATACTTGCGCTT
Organism: Pseudochaenichthys georgianus; assembly: GCF_902827115.2. NCBI lineage: Eukaryota > Metazoa > Chordata > Actinopteri > Perciformes > Channichthyidae > Pseudochaenichthys > Pseudochaenichthys georgianus. The sequence continues at coordinate 110,585 of NW_027263138.1, forward strand.
TATTATGAGGTCTTTCAAATGATCATTTTCATTTTTCAGGGCCAAGTTTGCATCCCTCAACTCCTGAATTGTTAGAATATCACCTCCCATCTTCAGAGCAATCTGACTATTATAACATTAGCGTTAAGAAAGCTTACTTACATATCTGCCTCAACATAAGTAACCGGATCAGAGTAACATTAAGTACAGTCCGCGGCATATCACTTCATAATGTATCATATATCTCCTTATCTGAGTCAGCTGAGCCGTATCTGGCCGTGCAACACTCACAGTGTCACAGACTGTATGCAGAAGTATTATTTTAAGCAACACATTAAGTTGACGAAACACTCGAGACAAATGTAATTAAAGTCAGATCGTGTTTTAGACGGGGCAGTGATATCATAAACCTGTTAATGTACGCCTTCAAACACTTTTACACAAACACTCTTTTACCAGCTGTATTCACCTTGCAGGTGCAACTATGTGGCTTTTATCCTGGATAAAGTGGTTAAGTCATGGATGTTTAAAGTTTAACTTCTTCATATGTCTAATATTATAGTTAACTTTTCATTCAGGAAGTATGACGCTGTGCTGTCAGTACGCTTCTCCATGTTTGTGATTGGTCGAATGCTCCAAATACCACCCCTTGCATGTGAACGCGCACCTAACTAGATAGGGCACGGCTGGCTTGAGCGATCCACTTGATAACCCGCGTCGTAGGACCGTTTAGCGGGAGCGCATATTTTTGGGATTAGGCCAACGGGCTAACTCAAACATATCCAGGTTAGGTTGAACCGGCTTCGTAGTACAGGCCTCTGCTCTACCGAAATCTGTCGGAAGTCGCAAAGTCTCATTTCAAAATAAACGTGGATTTGCGTAAAATAAAATAGTTTTTCGGGGTTCAGGTGTTTTGTTTGATTTTAAAATAAACAAAGTCTTGGCTTTCAGAATATGAAACTTTTATTTCCAAAATCACACAATAAATACATGTTTGAAGCTTGTAAAGGGAAGATGACAGCTCTCCCTCGCCACTCTGCTGTTCCGCAGCAGCACCGCCCCCCCTCCCTCCGCTTATGAATGTAAGGCCTGGCAATTGTAGCTTGCTGGTAAAACATGTGTAGCCCCTTGATGCCATGCTAAGACAATCTTAATAATGTTTAAAAGTCACCGTTGAATCTCAATCTCTTCCTAATGTTTGTTTTTTTTAAATCGTACATTTTGGGAAAAACCCGGCGCTCCCGGAGAAAACCCGCTATGCCAAGGACAAGTTAATGAACTTTAACCCGTGGTATTTATCTCGTGGCAATTGTAGCTTGCTGGAAGAATATCTAAGCCCCCTGATGTCATGCTAAGACATTTTACTAATGTTTGTTTTTTTTAAAATCGTAAATTTTGGGAAAAACCCGGCGCTCCCGGAGAAAACCCGCTATGCCACGGATAAGTTAGTGGCTTTTATCTCCTGGCCTGCTGAGCTCGATTCTCCTGAACCGTTTTCATGTGTTCAAGGAAGTCATTGTCAACGGTGACGATCTTCACATTCAAGCCGTTCATTCGGTCTTGATCTTCTTGGACCCTTTGTCCGAGATCGCCGTTTGGATTCTGATCCGCTGTGTTTTTGGCCTGCTGAGCTCTTTTCTCCCCAAACGTTTTCATGTGTTCAAGGAAGTCATTGTGAACGGTGACGTTGTTCACATTCAAGCTGTTCATTCGGTCCTGATCGCCGTTAGGATTCTGAACCGCTGTGTTTCTTTCCCTCAGCGGCTCATCACACATAGACTGCAGGTCGTTCATCTTTTCCTGCAGAGTTTTGTTCTGAGAACGACCCTTCCTCAAAACACCAATCTCTAGGTTAAGTTCCACGAGATCCTTCCCCATGGCGGCACTATCACACCCCAAGGTCTCGTTGGATGCCTTCAAAGCCTCGTAGTTGATCCTGAGATTTTTTTCCTTGTGAACCTCATTGCTCAAACCCTGGATCTTGTTCATCAAAGCCTCGTTCTTCCTCTTAACGTCCTCTCTCTCAGCTTTCGCCTCCTTGTAAGAGTCCTCGAGCTCCATGAAACGCAGATGCCTTTTCTTGAGCTGCAAAGCTTCTTCTCGCAGGGAGACATGTTCGAGGCTCATGGCGGCTTTTTCTGTCACCATTGCGTTGTAACTTTCCCTAATGGTGTCCTCGTTCTCAAGTTCTTGGCACAACTCGACTTTCTTTTGTTGCAACAATTGGATTTGCTGGAAAATCAACTCTTTTTCTTCCTTCGCAATTTCGTATGACACCTGAAGATCCTTGAAACCCAGAAGCCTCTTTGAAAGCTCAAAGATCTCTTCTTGCAAGTCTTCGGTTTGGCTCCTTTCCTCATATTTCGACCGGTTCATTTCGTCCATCTCAAACTGCACCATGCTTTCATTTTCAAGCTCCCTGGAGAGATCGTCCACTTCCTGCTGCAGAGCCTGGTTCTTCTGTAAAACCGTCTCTATCTCTGCCTTAGACACTTGGAAACGATCCTGAAGTTGCTCTTTCCTTTGCTTGAGACACTCAAGTTCTTCCTCAAGGCCACCATTTACTCTGATGGTTTCCTCTGCGTCACTTCTCAATGCATCGAGCGTTTCCTCTGCAGCAGAATAGCATTGGATCGATGAACGCACCTCTTTAATCTGTGCTTCGAGCTCTCTCCGTCCACGTAGTGCAGCTTCATGCTCGGCTTTGATCGCATCGATGCTATCCAGCTTATCTATCTGGTCAAACATCTGTCCCTCGAGGATCTGTCGTTCATGCTCCAATTCCTTGTTTGTCTGGATTAGTCCCTGGAACATCGCCTCTACAGTAACGTTATTTTCGATCTTCTCACTAAGAACCCTCACTACTTTTTCGAGGTAGGCACACTTGCGCCTCGCGACATGTCCCTCTGCCTTCAGAGCGTCAAACTGCTCCCCCAGCGCTGGAAAGCTGCCGAACTGTTTTTGTATGGATTGTATTTCCACATGTACGGTCTTGAGATGTTCTTGAACTTCCCCAAGACTCCTCCTAACTCCAGCGTAGTCACCTCCCAATTCCACTTGTTCCTTATTGCAGGACATGTTTTTTTAAGATGACAATGATACACACACAGTAGCAACTGGTAATACCTAACTGTTTCTTCACGGGGAAAAAACTGAATTTCGAGGTGTGTTGTCAGCGTCGGACAGCCAAGATATGCTGTGCCTTAAAACTCAAACACTGGAGTCCTCGCAGGTTCTCATTTGGAACTATCGATGATGTCACAAAGCACATCACAGCCTCATCGTGACATCACTTGGAATTTCTGCACAATGCTCACATGTAGAGATGTGGCCATGGCAACAGTGAAGATGCATTCTGGGTAACTTTGCCCAGGCATTCCATTTTTGAAAAAACAACAACAAGATGGCTGACTCCTACTCTCTATTCTACTCAATATTAAGGGAGTTCTTTGTGGAGGATTATGTAGTGAAAATGAACACACCGATGTTCTGAAACTAATATATAAAAAGGGACTTGTGTTGGGATGTCCTGTTAACAATAAACCATTATTATTACTCACAAATTGTCATCAAAAGCAGAGAAAATACTCCAATTGAAAATACTTCCTAATAATACTCTTTATTAAAAAAAAAGTTGAGTCTGTAGGCCTGAAATATTAATGTTTTTGGTACAAAATTAGCTTGAGCACCATTTTTTTATTGGCCATTTATTGACTGATATGACGGCACAGGGTACCCTGATCAGAGCGTCCTGAATATTTGTATTTTAATTCAGTTAACTTTTATGTGTTTGTAGCCAGATCTGGGCAGTAAGTACACAGCCTGGTCTTTAGTGAGCACTTTGATCCAGAAGAACCTGGTGATGAAGACCCACAACCCTGCAAGGTACAGAGGAAACACACACACACACACACACACACACACACACACACACACACACACACACACACACACACACACGATTGATTGACACACGCATTATTTCTGTACAATTTCAGATTCAGCGTGTTTTGAAGTGGAAACGGGGGCTTCTCTTTCGTTTAAATGGAGTTCACTCTTCCTCAACAATGGAATTATGATCAGTAGAAATGGCCATGACATGGGATCTTTTAAAGGTTGATCCTTTTCCGCTACAGCTCTGCTTACACATGCAGACGTAGACGACAACTTCAAGCATTTCCAAAAACCTTTACGGCCCCTACACACGGCGGTGTGCGTTGACGCTTGGCAGTGGGCGTGTCTTGAGCTTGGGGACTTTACGCGACCAACAACCAATCACATGAATCTCTGATCATTAATAGTAACAATCAACTTGATTGTTTACCTTAAACAGTTACTGTTATGCAGCTAAATCTAAACTTACCTTTACAACACGCAATGGATGCAGTCAGTTACCTTTTTCTTGGAAATAGGTCTCTCCTCTTCATCCAGATGAGCCCTCTTCTTAGCAGGACTCTTCTCCTTCTCCTCCTCCTCTTCATCACTGTCGACGTATCGCCAATTGGGCTTGGTAACCCGTTTAGTAGTGTCAGCCTCGTCATTGGTCTCCATCTTTTCGGACTCTTCTCCCATTCTGGTGCAGATACATCAACATTAACGTGACACGGTAGCAAACACTGTACTGTTATTTTCTGTTATGGTTGCTCGCGCCGAAAAGCGTAGCTGGCTCAACATATAGTCTACAGCAGGGGTCTTGAACAGGGGGTCCGGGACCCCTGGGTCCCCAGAGTTACTACAGATCTGCTATTTTTGGCAGAGGTTTGGTGTAGAGGGGGGGGAAAAGACTAAATATTGATGGCTCAAGTGGTTAAATATCTGAAAATACACATATGATAGTGCTGTCAAAGTCTATGAAGCTGTCTAAGAAATCTATGAAAATGTTTAATTTACAACACAATTGTATACAATATGTAGTGGGTGTCCCTGCTTCTTCTCTCTCTCAGCCAAGGGGTCCTCCTTGGTCTGAAAACGTTGCCTGGTTTACAGGCTTTTGTATGGAGCTATTTCAGGGTCATAAGTTTTGATCATTCAAAAAAATAAAATGTATTTGAAAGTTCAAGTTTTTATCCTGAACTTTGAAAAATACAATGATGTATTCAAAATAAAAATAAGTATTAGAAATAATTTTCAGGTTGAATATTATTTTGATTCAGTTCAGCAATTCTTTTGAATAAAAATATTTATTTTCAGATTTCACTTTTATACATATTTTGATATTTGAATCCTTATTTTTGCAGATTTTTCGTTTTCAGATTCAAAACAATTATTTTTTCAGTTTCAAATCTTGTTTTTTCAGGTTTCACATTGCTTTTCACCTTCAGATCGTTTTTCGCCTTCAGATCTTTTTTTTCGCTTTCAGATCTTTTTTTCCGCTTTCAGACTTTTGACTCTGATGTTGCTTGAGGGGGCGGGGCTTAGCTGTAGTGTGGACAGGCCATCACGGCCCGTCCACACTACAGCGTCGACAGCGTCGACAGCTTCAATCTGCCCATTCACTTTGAATGGGGTGACGTCACGTTGCCTCGTTTTTCGCCAAACTGAATTGTGGGTAGCATCGCGGTCCGTTGAACAATGTTCAACTTCTGACGCCGGAGTAGCCAGCGCCAGCCAATCAAATCCCGTTTCAGAAAATCTGACAGCTCAAGCCGTAGCCAATCAAACTGCGTCTAAGCTGGGAGAGATATCCCGCCGTTCATTTCTATATTTCAAAAAAAGATGGAGGAGAAACTAATTATCGCTGTAGCAAATCACCCGGTTTTGTATGACCAGACCCTCTTCACCTACCGGGATACAAACCGGAGGAACCAGGCATGGAGGGAGGTGGCAGAGACAGTGGGTGAAACTGGTAGGTTTTCGCCTGTTTGGGGAGTTTATATATATATTGCTCCCATAAAATCCCCGGGGGTTTTTGCTTTGTATGTCGGGGGCGGGAGATTCATGTGATTGGTTGTTGGTCGCGTTGCTTGAATAAAATCCCCAAGCTTCAGATACGCCCAGCTCCAAGCTTTTTTTGAAGCTGTAGTGTGGACGGGCGCGAGAAATATAACTCAATACTTTCTATACACAATACTCCCGTGATTGGTGGTAAACTGATACCAGCGTCAAAGTTCCATTAAGCGAGCTGTTGAGCATCGTAATTGGCAACAATCAAGGTATAAGAGCAATAAACTGTGCTAGAATGTGAAATGACGTATCTGCAATCAAGCATTGTCCTTCCCCATTTCCACGTAGCTCCATGAACGCAGCATAGTATTGGCTTGGTTTTTGCGATCAGAATCAGAATACCTTTAGACCCCGCACAAAACAACACAGACTATAACACCTCTTGTTGATAAATAACAACTATGTGCAATATTTGCACTATGTGCAATATATATATATGCCGTTAAAAACTGTGCAATATATACCTGGCTGCTAAATCCGCAGAACTGTTACAGGGTGTGTATTATGTAAAATGTTTAACTTAAAAAAAATATAGAATTTCTTTTTTTAATCTTTAATACTTTTTTTATGCATGCTTTAGGTAACATTAAGCCAGTGGTTCTCAAACTTTTTCTGTCATTCCCCACTTTGAACAGGTGGGCCTTTTCAAGCCCCACCTGTTCCTCATCGCTCCAATAAAATGGTAGGCCAAGCTTAAAATTGTCAAATGTATCGTTCTATAACAGGGGTCTCCAACTTTTTTTAGGATGAGGGTTACTTTCAAAAAATAAAACAAGTCGTGAGCTACTTTTACTCCTCTTTTTTGTTTTTTTGCAGTGTATATATTTAGCACATTTTAAGATTATTATATGCTACCTTTAACCTTTGAGTGCTGTTTGGGTCTGTGGGACCCGTTTTCAGTGTTTACTAAAATAAAATGTATGCAATTTAATTATTTTAACCTGCTTTATTTGGTGGTGGACGTCACATCCTCGAGGGTCCGGGGGCATGCACCCCCAGGAAGATTTTTTTTAAATGTTGAAGTTGAATGCATCAATCTGGTGCACTTTGAGCTAGGGCTGCTCAATTAAATCGTATTTTAATCGCAATTACGATTTTGGCTTGCAACGATTAAGAAAACAACATAATCGAAATAAAACAATTTTATTTATTTTTTAAATAGGTTTTTCAGTTGAATTATACTTAAAGTTCAGGGTAATCAACTGTTAAAAACATACTTTTCAAATTATTTTCTTCAATAAATTGATGTTTTTCAAAGTAAATGGTTAATCGTTTTTAATAATCGTGATATCAATTATTGACCCAAATAATCGAGATTATGATTTTTGCCATAATCGAGCAGCCCTACTTTGAGCCCAACATGAATGTATGGATACAGCTCTCAACACTCAGATGAAAGGGAGCTGTATACTTTTCAATAATCCAAACATCTTTAGAATATGATCACAACAAATCATTTAAACTTGTTTATTCTTATCTTATGTTACCTAGTTAGCATTCTTTCTTTTTATTTATGCATATTCGACTAATCACTCCCCTTTTAAACTTTGTACTGTCCTATAGTACACATTGGAATGATTTCTTACTTTATTTTGTACAACTTTATTAAATAGATAAAGGTGTGCTCTCTCTCTTGCTCTCTTGCTCGCTCTCTCTCTCGCTCCACATTGCTTTTCTTCCCGACTGCAACGCTGTTGTGTGTGTCTGTGAGAGCCTTTCACACTTGTGTATGAGAGATTTTTACCAGTGGCGAGCCTGTCTCTGAGGGCCTAAGATATTCTACAAAATAATATTTAAAAACATTAAAACAAATTATATTTTTCTTTATATATTTTTTTTAAATATGTTTTTAGTAATATTTGTCATTAGTTTTACCAAAAATAACTTCATTAAATTCTATTTAAAATAACATTTCCAAAGAAATAAATCCTTTGAATCTGCCTATTCAGTTTCTGTTTGAATGTGAAGGGTTAAATGAAAGAAGCTTGTCTCTTCGAGGTGAAGACAGGAGCTGATTGGACGTCCAGCTATGAATTCACAGAGGGCCCGCTATAGTAACTGAACGAGAGTAATGTCAAATGACAGTACAATTGACCAATCATATCTACCCTCTAAATGGGTGGGCTTTATTATCGCTGACTTTATTTCAAGTTCCGCCCGCTGTGAAACGTTTCTTGTTTCCATAGCAACAACAACTGTCAACAGCGTAAACTTGCCTTCAAAAAATAAAAGCATGCCAAATTACACTTAAGACATACAACTGCAACGAAAGTAACAAACACAATGCAATATCCTTTTAAATTTCAAAGAACACAAATTGGGTTATCTACAGGTGTTGTTTTGTGTGGTAGAGGGTCGCTTTTCATTGATACGTTTTGCACCCCGGGCGGGTCGTTGTTTTGATATTCCACCAGTGTATAAATAATAAATAAATGTGAAAAAAAAATGTTAATTTTTTTTTTGAATTTCTAATTTTTTTTTTCGCGACCCACCTATCACATCTCTGCGCCCCACCAGTGGGGCGCGCCCCACACTTTGAGAAACGCTGCATTAAGCTGTCTTTGGCTCTTCTCTGCTATAACAATGTAAATGTATCCCCTGTGGGACGTCTAGGGGCTGTGCTGGTTGTATTCTTTCACATACACATACGGGTATTGGGCCGAGTGCGACACCGTACTTCCGGTATCCACCATTTCACGCGAGGTGCAAGCAGAATATCATAGTCTATTGCCTTAATCAATATCTAGTCAACTCTAAAATACCACATAAATGCAATGGCATGATAATATTATTGTGACAAGTGATTCACCTGGTGTTTCCAGAAATTAGACGTAGATGCAGCCAAAATCGACGAAGGCCACTTTCAAGGTTAGTTTTTCCATACATCTGCAGGCAGTCTTGTAAGGGCAATCCGACAACCCACACAGCTCTAGTTTACGCTGGTAACGACCTAGAGCACACCCCTCCAGTCCAGAGATGTAATCCGAAGACATGCAGCGATTTCTTCGGTCGTTAATTCAGAAAAAAAACCTAGTGTGCTCTGCCTGGCTACTTTAGCTAGCTGTTTACATTAGCACCTCCAGGATATTAGCACCTCCAGGAAAATGGCGTATTTATATATATATATATATATATATATATGGTGCCAGGGGCGGATCTACCGGGGTGGCATGGGGTGGCAACTGCCACCCTAAACAATAGCTTTGCCACCCCAGCTGCCACCCCAGTTGGCATCTTTGTTTTGAAAGAAAAGTTGTGGCTCATCGGACATTTATGAGAGAAAGTCTCTAATGTCCGAGTGCAAGTGAATGCAGCACAAGATGCACGTCATGTAACCCCTCCCCCGGTCCTGGCGCGAGAGTGGAAATATGATTGGTGGCGAATTCACTTGAACGGGGGGACGGCGCAAAACGAGAACTTTTCGGACCCAAACACTGAAGGAATGAGGTAGTTGCGGTCTGCAATGACAGAGAAGAGAATGTCAAGTTTGGCTGTACTCAGCATTGAATCAAAACGCACTACAGCTGTTGATCTTAATAAGTTTGTGAGGCGTTTTGCTGAACAAAATAGTAATCGCCGCATTCAGCTGTAATAGACATGCCAACTTGATGCTCTGCTCACGGATGACTCGATGAGAATAACAAACTGTTAAGATGATGACCTTTTATGCGTGTATATATGTTTTTGTTTGAGGGGGTCTGCCCCCAAAAAACAGTTTTAAGTCCTGAGAAAGTAAAATAAGACGGTGGGTAAAACTACACTGCCCAGCCAACAGAAAGTAACCACTTTGATTTAACTAGGCCAGTAGGTAAGGGCCTTCCACTGGATAATAACTGCAGCGATGTTTATGTTTTAGCTGTATACACGTTTTTTAACCCTAACTGATGCAGTTAGTCACTTCTTTAATGTTTGTTCTTTCTGATGTAAAGTCCAGGTTGTAACTGTATATCAATAATGATATAATTACTTGTTTTTCAAATTTGAAGGAGGGTGAGCAAGCATCTTGATGAACATTCATCATTAACTCCTCCAAAAAATATAGTTTATTCAATAATAAATGAATATGTGAATCATAACAGTTCTTCACTATATCTGTAAAGCGTCTTTGAGCACCTGTAAAAACGCTAACAAATTAAATATATTATTATTATTTATTAACAGTGATTGACAGCTGATATAATAATATGATTGTTAATAGTATCATATTCATTCAGACAAACATCGATGAGACAGTTAATTAATGTACTTATTGCAGCAGTCTGCATAGATTTGGTTCCCCTGCTGGTCTAAGAGTGAAACAAACTCATTCAGTTATTGTTCAGTTAAAATTCATTAAATTACATCTGCCACCTTATATGTAAGGCTTTACTGATGTGCCACAATAATATCACCTATGTGATTGAGTTAAAATATTAAGGCTGCGGCCCCACGAGGACGTATTCGGTCGTTTGCGTTACTGTTTAGTGTCATATAGACCGTTCGGCCCCACGAGGACGACCGAATATGGCACTAAACGACTGAGGAAACGACAACGGGTCCCAAGGTGGATAGAAAGGCATACGCAGCTCTCTGCTGGGTCAAACGGCTCCGTGTGTGCGCCCTATACGGACATTTTCAGATCACTGATAGTGATTGCGCAATAGCCCCGCCTCTCCCCACCTCTTCTGCTCACCTCCGCTTACCCCGCGCCAGTGCTGAAGTGTTTCGCCACCAACAACAACAACAATGGCGGATCGCAGAGTTGCTATCGTGCTCCGGACGCTATTGACCATGCTACAGTTGTTTGTGCAACATCTACAGCAATAATGATGAGGCAATAGCCCCGCCTCTCCCCACCTCTGCTGCTCACCCCGCGTCAAAGTAAACTGCACCCTGAATTCAGATTATTTATCTTTCTCTCGCGAGTGAAGTCTAATCTGACAGGACGGAGACACGCAGCTCTGCTCCCCTGCAGCTCCTCCCGCTGCAGCAAAACACACACTTCAAGTCAGATCATCACCCTTAGCTATTTTAATTACCTCTCAAACTCCCTAAACTAGTTATAAATATGTTTATTTTTACAGTCGGCCGGGTCACTCATTACTGGATGAGCTGCTGCATGAGACAGACACTGACGCTGTCTGAAGAGAGGGAGGAAAAAGAGAGGCTCCGTGTATTTTATCATTATATTATATAGAGTCGTTATTCATTTGTTTTAAAGCTCAATAAATAACAAAGAAGACCTTTGACCGGCACTTTTATAATTGTGTCCGGAAGATTTCAACTTTAATACACGCTGACTGGCGAAAAACTCTGCCCGGTTCCCTCGGCCCCCACCGCGGAGAATAAACAGAAGGGCAACCATGACAACCATGCTTCTTCGCTGCTTTTGTGGAGGAAGTTACAGCGCCATGTACAGGCTCGGCATATGTACTGCAGCTTCTCCAGCGGTTGGAGCTAAACGGAGCGGTCTCGTGTGGGCAGACACTATCCAGATAATTATTGCATGTGGACGGAAGTTTGCGATTGCGTTTGCGTTAATCCTATGCGTTTAGCCGTTTTCGTCCTCGTGGGGCCGCAGCCTAATATTGTGGCTTTCCAAGTTAACATTGATTGTAGGGGTGTAACGGTTCACAAACATTTCGGTTCGGTACGTACCTTGTTTTTAGGTCACGGGTCGGTTCGGTATGTTTTCGGTACAGCAGAAAAAATTATCACAAAACATTAAAAACATTTTTTTAATTATTATTAAACTGTGACTAATGTATTCAAATAAATACAAAATATAGTAAAATAAACATTAAGGTGCAGCATTTCGATGAACTGAAATAATCTGTATTTGAACTGTAGTACCTAAGCAGCCAGCTTGACATTAGGACTTGCTTGTCATTGTATTTTCATGTTGTTTAAAGAAAGATGAACTTGTCCACATTGCTTGCTGAAATGGCAGATCTGCTGGCACTAGCAATGTCTTCTGCTGTGGAGAACACCCTCTCTAGGGACAGTGGCAGCAGATACAGCCAGGTAGCGCTTTGCTAACATGGCAACATAAGCATATTTGGCGTTTGTAATAGCTTTGGCTCGGTCTGAACTTTCTGCGAGTGGTGGAGGCTTACATGCTAGTGGGAGTTGGGTTTTCACTTCAGTCTTTTTTCTTTTGGTACCGGTGATATTCACATTCGGGTGATGCCTTTTCAAATGAGTGTGCAAGTTTGATGTATTGCCAGCCGCGTAACCAATGTTAGTTGAACAATGCCGACAAACAGCTTTGGTTCGGTCCACCTGTCTTTGTCCGTCATCCTTGTACGTAACTGCGAAACCAAAATGTTCCCAAACCGGAGACTTCAATGATGCTGGAGGATTTTCAGCTCAACTTTATCTGCGTTCGCCATTTCGACAGTTCCTCAAATTACTGACTACATTTGAACGCATCCCTGTGACCAGCTCTCTTAGTATGCCTCTCATCCAATGAAATGACTTGGTCGCTCTATGATATATACCTGAGATTACTTCCAGAAAGTTGTTCATGTTCTCAATTTTTTATGTTTAACGCTATATTCGTTCGCTACACACGTGTACCGAACCGAAGGGCCCGTACCGAATAATTTCAGAACGGGTACGTGTACCGTTACACCCCTCATTGATTGATATGATTGCGATTTAAATCAGTATATACTTCTGTCAGGGGATGCCACCCCTCAAAATCTCCTGCCACCCCATGAATATTTGTCTAGATCCGCCCCTGAATGGCGCGCGTTGCATTGTGGGTAGCTTGTGACGTCACTGTGTGTGAAAGAATAGTCTGACCGCTGCAGGAAGTAAGGACCTGCGGTATATCTCCGTGAGACAGCGGGGGATGGCGTCAGGTCCACCAGAACAACCTGCTGGCTCGTTGCAGTTACGTAATTTCACATTCTAGCACAGTTTATTGCTCTTATACCTTGATATTTGCCAACTACGATGCTCAACAGCTCGCTTAACGGAACTTTGATACTGGTATCAGTTTTGTTTACCACCAATCACGGAAGTATTGTGTATAGAAAGTATTGAGTTATATTTCTCGCGCTACCTAACATCCATGAAGGCAACATGACAGAGGGAGGCCTGTCACTCAGGAAGCCAAACTACTCTTTGCTAAGCCCCGCCCCCCAAGCAACATCAGGGCCAAAAGTCTGAAAGCGAAAAAAAAAGATCTGAAAGCGAAAAAAAACTATCTGAAAGTGAAAAACGATCTGAAGGTGAAAAGCAATGTGAAACCTGAAAAAACAATATTTGAAACTGAAAAAATAGTTGTTTTGAATCTGAAAACGAAAAATTTGCAACTGAAAAAAATAAGGATTCAAATATCAAAATATGTATAAAAGTGAAATCTGAAAATAAATATTTTATTCAAAAAAATTGCTGAACTGAATCAAAATAATATTCAACCTAAAAAATTATTTAAAATACTTATTTTTTATTTTGAATACATCATTGTATTTTTCAAAGTTCAGGATAAAAACTTGAACTTTCAAATAAATTGTATTTTTTTGAATGATGAAAACCTATGACCCTGAAATAGCTCCATACTTTTGTTCATTTAATTAGTTACTAAAGCTAAATAAATATGGATAGCGTGTACATACTTGCAACCTTGATGATCCTGGCTTGATACACTGGCCACTGTCTATTAGCTCCCTTGCGTCCATGGCGCCATTCCACCAAAAACTCCTCAGGAGTTTTTTCGTCGCCATTCAAGTAATTCTCTTCATGAAAATCTCGAACACAGTCAATCGGCAGAATGCTCCTAAGTCCCTTGTCACTACCTTCTGTCCACTCCACCAAGGCAAACGTGCACATGGTGACATTAATGTAATTTGTATGTTTGTTCTGTCTGTTGTGTTTTCCAACAGTCATGAATGCGCGCTCGTTGTGAGCGCGTTATGTCAACAGCCAACAGTTTTCCAACAGTCATGAATGCGCGCTCGTTGTGAGCGCGTTATGACGTCACATTCTGCAGCGAATGTCTCTATTATTCTCTAATAATATAAAAAAACGTAAACAATTAAAGGTAACATTTAGTGAAAACTTGTGGTTCAGATTATGTGTTTTATAGGGCTGTCAGTCGATTAAAATATTTAATTAAAAATACCTACATGTTTCAAGCACCACATATTTCACACACTATAAAATAACGTCCCCATATTTTCTCCATCACTTTAAATCTCACGGTTATTTAGAACATAAGTAACTTCTGTGACTGGACATATTATATCTGCAATGTCGCCACAATCTGCTGGAGACTTTTGTTCATAGAGTTTGTACATACAAAGCTGTACTTGTGGGTTAGTAGCCTGTTTCTACTGTAATCATTTTCAATAATTGTGCTCAGGTCACCGGTTGGTTGTCCATAAACTTAACAGGGGGTGTTTCTGGTACAGACTAAAACATGGATCCAGTGTATTTGGAGATTCCCCTAATCTGTAAATCCCCATCACTGATTATCCCGATCACTTAAACCCATCTCATCATTTGATACAAGAACTGCATATATGGGGGGTGAATCATCTTGATTGTAACCTCCTCCCCTTTGGGAACGAGTATTTCTAAATTCTCCTCTTGTTGCTCAGCTGATATTTTGGCTATGGGGATAAGTGAAAGTCTCTGAAACACAGCTGGAGTTTTGTTAGTGATGTGAGCATTATCTATGAGTGAACTAATGGATCCATGTCTTACTTGATATTGTACTCCCCATCCAACCAGAAAGGTGCCACGTGTAATGAGCACAATCAACAATGCTATTCTGACTCTTATCCCTAGGGGACCCCACAATTGGTTTGGCTTTGTTCTTGACATCATCTCTATTTTCTTCATGGTTGTGTCAGTTACAGAATTTAAAGAATGAGTACTTTAATAACGTATATGAAAATGGGACTCTTTTTCAGATGTAAAACAAAAATAGGTTTTCACTTTAGTGTACAATCTATAAAAATCTATAGACAATTCGTCTTTTGAGCTGTTTCTATCTTTATCTTATTTCTATTTATTGTTTTGTTCCAGCTCTGCCAAATCAGTCCTAACTCCCAATAATGTTCTGGAAGTTGCCAGTGAAGGGTGACAATGTGTGAGGTGGTGTCAATTTGCTCCTTTTTCTTTACCTTTAAACCGGAGCGCGTGTGAAGTTCATTACAACTTCTCAATGTTCCGTCCACCGGGATCAGCTCACTGTCTTTTGTGAACTTTCACCCTCACCCAATCACCTGGCCGAACCGGAGTCTCTTCTGGAGTCTCGTCTGGTATCTCTGTAGCTTTCCTAGCCTGTGTAGACAAAACTTGGAGAATATTGAGTTCTGACATATTCATTACTTTTATTCGTCTAATATCTAAAACTGGACCACTCCCTCCTTGGAGGAGGCCCAAGCTTCGGCATACCTCTTGTTGTTCTGAGACCTAATGTTAACTACATGTTATTATTTATTAACTACAACGTCACTGAAATCAACATATCTGTATAATCATGACACTCCCTCCTTTGAGCATAACATGCTCAATTAATATTGCAATGATTACCCTATTCTCAACAGGACATGTAAAACCCCTAACGTTGCATTAAATAAATATAACTTCTCCGTGTACCCATAAGGTGTACAACAAATATCGTATGATGTATGGTTTTCTGATGGTATAAAAACATATTCACTAAAATCTGCCATTAGCACAACAAATTGTTTACTTGTTTCAATAATGGCTTTTGTCATGGTATTATGCATCATTGTTGCAGCGAAAAACAATACCCCTGGTTTCGCTAATGCGTCTCAATAACTCGCATTAAAAATAAATATTATATATATAAAAATAATATTTCTCTAAACTAGAGGGAAAATACGAACTATTCTCACAGAGGGTGACATGCATGAAGGGCTGGTGCCCCTCACTCAAAATGAGATATTGCCTTACGCACTACATTATAAATCAGTAAAGTTACTCAAGAATAAATAAATAAAAACTGATTCTTGAAACTGTTGTAAAAACCCTACAACTTCTTCATCCAAGCTCTCAATCAGTGTTATGTTATTTAATCTGCAGCTCATTGCCTTAAAACAGATAGTTCAGACCAATTATAAAATGTTGTTTATGAGAAAAATGTAATCTGACTCCATAAATCACATAATTGTTTGACTAAAAAACTACACTTCCATTAACAATAAATGAAGTTCCCCTTTAAACACAGCCCCGGCCTTCTGACGGGTCTATCTATGTACTGGCTGGAAAATGTTGGGCCAGTCTCTGTCGCTCTGTCACTGTTCTCCCGCTAACAGTCACTCTCTAGTTCTGCTGCGTTCTTGTTGACTTCTTCACTGGTTTGAGACAAGCGACCCTATCGGACACCTCCCTTTGTAGCCAGACTTCACCACAGCAGAATCGAGTTTCTGTTTTTAGGTCTCAACAGCTCCACGTCAGGTGTATCGCCGTCCCTTGAACTGCAGTCGGTGTAAACAGGAGGACTTGGTAAGGATCCTCCGTCTTGGTCGAGTACTAGGTTTCCGTCTTCATATTTTTTGGTGGAAACCCGTCGTCTTGACCTCACTAGCTGTGTGGACACAATAGTATTCTGTGTAGGGGAACAACATCACGCGTAATATCTTTCCTTCTCATAATTACAAAAATAGTCTGCTAAATGTTCTATTCTGTAGATGCTTTATGTTTAAATGCAAATGCTACTCTCAATTTTGTTTTACATTAAACATTAAACCTCTCCCTCCTGTGGTGACAGATATGGCTCAATGTAGCTGGATTTCAAAATACCCTTGTGCTGAAGATGCATCACCTGGTGGTCTGGTCCTCTGAGCTTCCTCATTGTTGTGGTTGATACCAGGGTGTCAGTGGCATTTGGGTCATGTTTGGCACCTCTGTTCGTCTTTGACATCTCTGGGACCCCCTGCCTCCGTTGTCATCATGGAAACCTCCCCCGGGGTATCTGCATGGAGGGCCGTTGTTTGGTGCATGTGGTGGGTGTTTCATTTGTTGTTGTGGACAATCTCTAGCCCAATGGCCCATTTGGCTGCAATGGTAACATCCCTCAAACCGTAAACGTCTTCTGCCTGTGCCTCCTTGGAAACCTCCTGGTTGTTGGTATTCTGATTCTATGGCACTATCTGAGATTTAACTGTTTGAGGTGTCTGCCCTGCATTCTCTAGTTCTTCCTGAGCTTGAATTGTTGGAGGTGTCTGCCATGCCTTCTCTGGAAGTTTCCCCTCCCTTCTCCTTGTCTTGTTCCTACAAGCTACAGTGTCTTTTGTTTTTTCTGCTATGTCTTCCCTCACTGTCAGGTCTGCTACTCGGACCACATTTATGCTGTGTGCCAATAGGCTGGCATATTCCAGATGGAGTATCAGACTTGTAACTCTTATAAATCTTTCTTCAGCTTCCCTCCATAGTTAGCTGTTGTAGGCATTGTCCATGCTCATAGTCGAGTACTGCTCTTCTATGGGCTTTTGTTGGTCCAGGTTGATCATCTGCTGGAATCAGTCCTCTTGTTTGCCACTGTTCCAACAGTTTCTCTATTTGGTTCCATGTCTTCTGTCTTTTAATTGGAAAGGTTAAAGCATCGGATCAGATTTGTACCCTTTCCTTGATATCTGCAGTTGAGCCTGACTCTGCTTCTGGTCTCAACTTAGTTTCTTTCGGTGACATGCTCTCTTCCTATTCGAATGAATATTATTAAGTTATCAAAGATTGAAACACTAATCCTCCGACTAGCACCTTCGTTCCTGATAAATAATATCCTATGTCATCCGAACTTAACTTTAAATCTTGGGGGGGGTTTTTAGTTGTTAAAATGTTTTTTGTTTTTTTTTAAAGTTAGATTTTGTTTTTTTTATGAGAACGTTTTTTGTAAAATATTAATAAAGTAAATTAAAAGATAAAAATTATGCACATTTTAAAATCTGAAATGTTAAACTAAAAATGGTACAGTGTATGCTTTTGACCTTGAGATATGAAAATAGAAATCTGGTGAAAATCTAAATCTACTATGTGTACACTGCATTCCGCAATATATGGAATTATGCAAATGTCATAATTTGTGTTAGCTTCAATAAATTGGTGTTTGAATATTCTACAGTCTAGTTTGAAAGTCTATAATGCAAAGTTTCTCATCTTTTAATTAGAAACCACTTTGCAATTCTATCCTGGCGATTGGCGCATGTGTTCATTCATAACACTTAAAATCAAGCTTCAACATGTTATAGTATCTTTGTAATAATTCTGTATTACCAGCAGAGTGCGCTGTTGTAATTTCCAGCTCAATCCACTAGGGATAGCTGTTGCAAAACTGACCTATTTTTAACAAGAAGAAGCTTATTTCCTTAAAAATGGGAAGAAAATTAGAATATGGTTAAACAACACAGCCCATAACCGCCAAAACACATTTGCAAAGAAGAATATTAAAAAAAAAACGCCGATACGCACTTGCAAACAAAAATATCTCAAAAGAAACCCAATACACACTTGCAAGCAGAAATACTTCCAAAACCAGACTCCTACAAATACCAAACTTCCCACAGTAAGATAACCTGTCTATTTTATAGTTCCAACTCTGCCAAGAGATATTATTTGTCCTTCTCAATATGGAGTGCCTAGCCTCATGTGAGTGCGACTGAGTGTGTAAAAACAAACAGTACTTTCAATTAGCATTTCACGATATGGCGACTGCCGTGTGGCTTATTTTCAGCATGAGGGCAAGACAAGATGGCAACTGATTTTCCAACCTTTAACCTGAAGAACAAAGGGATTTGAAAACACACCTCGTGTCTCTCACAGGGGAGTTTAAATAATGGAGGAAATTCAGCACAAAACAACACTGCAGTTTAAAATAACATTTCTATCTAGTTTACTATGAAAATGGGCTTTATCTTATTGATATCATCACTTAAAGTTAGGAACCCTTACGCATAAGCCATAAAGCTATTTGCGTAATATTTGACTTTATAGTCCACTATTGGTCAACTGCTGCCATTTAGAGACGTTAGGTGGGAGTAATATGGAAAGCTATCAGCGACTATTAAATGACCGTTGTCAATTTAACGTACTGCTGCTGTAACTCCAAATACCGTATTCCACCCGCAATATCTTGGTTGAAAATAGAACAGTTATGACCACTGATAAAGGCTTACACCTTAATCAAGCCTTTTCCTCAAAAAGGACTTTTTTAAAACAGTTCTCAACTGTTTTCGACTAGCACTGACTTCAGTTACTTAACCCTGGGTTAACTCGCTATGCCTTGTTGGTTTTCAATTACTCAGTGCTTAACTGACTCGCTATGTCTCATAGATCTTAACAAAAATCGTTAAATGGACATATATATCCTTACGTCATAGGCTAACTAACGTAACAAGAGACACCTACATGAAAACACAACAAGACACCTACCCGAAGTACAATGGCCACACACATTTATATTTTAAAATACAACACACACACAAATTAATAGCATGCAGGGTTAAATGTAAGAAAAAGAAGAAATTTGAACTCACCCTGCTTGTGACAAAGCAACGTCCCAAGGTATATAATTCTTATTGTTATACATTTGGTTGTTTTAACATTAAATGCACAGCTATTTTCAGGATCCGCTGGCCTCCGTCAGACACACACATTTAACATTGTCCTGCATAAACTATGAGGAATTCGACTTAACAGGTTTCCTCTTACCAAGTCTTTCGAGCTCGTTGTGTGTCGAACGGACGGCGCGTCCCCGTCAAACAGCTGGTTCTTAGTCTCTCCCGGTCCAACGAAGATCACGTCAGCGGGTCGCCAGATTGTAAACCGTGATCGTTTTCTCGCGTCCAGGAGAGAAGCTTAAAAAGGAGACTAAATGGAGTCTCTGGGAAGGTTCAAAATTGGTACTTTAATTAATAAAAAGCGCGGTAATGTTACAAACAGGATATTGTTCAGTCAGGAGAGAAATGCTGCAGCTTCCTCTCCCAGGTGCTGGCCGTGCAGAAGAGAGCTTACAAACATTCGTCCTTCCCGCTTGCTGGCTGTTCGCTCCTCCTCCCTGTGAGCTGTAGTGACGTAGGGGACTTCCCCCCTCATTCGTCTGTGTCCGATATCGCGTTAAACAGAGGATTTCGACATTTTACATTCATTGCTTACTTCCACATGCCTTTTCTCCTCCTTATCTCTTTCATAACTTTATATGTAATACATGTTAACGGCATCAATAGCCACTTTAATGATACTAATGGGCGGTAGTCCCGGATGAAAAGCTTGGTATTGAGAACCTCCGATTTTTTCCAGAATAAAATAGCATTTAAACTGACGGTGTTTAAGGTACATTATGCCATAAAACATTGATTTTAATTTCTAACAGTATCCGTCCTCTGAGGCATTTATGGCGGACAGGTTGAGGAGGATGTCCCGCTCCTGTGTGTGTGTGTGTGTGTGTGTGTGTGTGTGTGTGTGTGTGTGTGTGTGTGTGTGTGTGTGTGTGTGTGTGTGTGTGTGTGTGTGTGTGTGTGTGTGTGTGTGTGTGTGTGTGTGTGTGTGTGTGTGTGTGTGTGTGTGTGTGTGTGTGTGTGTGTGTGTGTGTGTGTGTGTGTGTAACGGAGCTCAGATGAGAGGGCTCTGATTACAGTTTTAATCCTCTGTCATAGTAGCCTACTTGTGGTAGAAGTCCAACTAGTACTGAGTCCAACAGTAAAGTACTTCATTGTATTTGTGGTAGTTGTCTAACTGAGTCCAACTCTGTGTAGATGGAACATCCAGTATTTCGGAGGGGCCCAAACGGGACCCTCCTCTTGAAAGAAAGGGATATAAGATAAAAGAACTGGCGGAAACAGAGAAGCTGTTCGCGAATGACGAACTTAAAGAACTTAAAGTTCTTTAAGTTCGTCGTTCGCGAACAGCTTCTCTTTAGCTTTTGGCGGAAGGCGGGGACTCAAACAAACGAATCGTTTTGTGGGAGGAATCAGTTAATCTCGTTCACTTCAGATTCGTTCAAAAAGAACGAATCGTTCGCGAACGACCCATCACTAGCGGCCATAGCTCTGGGCGTGGCTACTGGGTATCCCGTACGTTGCGATACCTAGGAAGAAAACATTGGAAAATGAGAAATCTCCAACGAGGCGTTTTGGGGAGGTATTTTATGTGTTAGAGTTTTACTCCCTACAGGGTGTACTTTGAGGGTTTTTGACTCTGCAGACCGTTTACATGCATAAAAACCTTCATAACACACAAGGGGATGGGTAATAACCAGAAAAGCATGACATGGGCCCTTTTAAGGCATCTATCCAAAATCCCATTAAAGAAAACATTGACTTTAAGACGAGCAAACTAGATGGACACTGGATTTTAGAACTAATTCCTTAACTACTCTCGAGGACACATTAATGATGTCCCTTTTCTATGTTGGGAGCATCCATCTAAAACTCTATATATCAATTTAAGCATAATGAGATTAGGAAACCCCAAATCATTCCCTTGTCTTTCAAATATCATCCCATGCTCTCACATAATCACATAACATTTAGGTTTTGTTATAAATTCACGGAATGGCAAGCATTGCTGTCCCAGGGGAAAACATTCAAATCTCACATCTGTCAGTCGTAAACTCTAAAAGAATTAGTTCCCCTCTGGCAGGTATTTACTATGTTAAGAAAGGGATGATTCCATGAAATATTCACTGAACGAGAGGCTTACTGCTTCATCAATTGTAACGCTGGACTTTTTACATGTTTATTACGTAAATGCTAATGTTCAGAATAATCTCTTTGTGTTCAGGAGAATTACTCAGCGTGATGCTGGCTACGACTCAAATACTGCTCTGCAGTTTAAAGAGGAATGCACCGTACATTGGTTTAACATTTATGGATGCAAATGCTTTTTTTTGCCAAGAAAACTAAGATTCTAAAGGATGCATCTTCAGAAGCATCAAACCTTAAAACCCATTTCAGAGTTTTTTTTTTAATGTTCACGAATGCAGTCAATTGTTTTAACCTATTTTTTTATATTTGTGTTATTACATCAGAATATTACTATCAACTTTAATAACTGAGTAAAATATTTCCTATGCTCGGAAATATGAGGATGGCGGCGATAATAGTATCTTCCGTGTACTAATTTAAGCTATAATGTAAGAATATACATATTTTAAAGAGTTATAACTAACTGTGTTAGCAATTTTGCACACAAAACAGACGCACAAATACACAAAAAAACAACATTTAGGCTTGGCCGACTATGGGTTGAAAAGGGACTACAATATTATCTATGCATTCTACATTACCTTCAATGTCCATACATTTCGTTTAACAAATGCAACACAACAGTTATATTAAACTGTAGTAAAACAATTGCCATTAGTTTACATTTAAAACGTTTGTGGTATCTGTTTTTCATCAATATAGGTTATATAGGTTATAGGTTATAGGTCTCAGATAACATGTCTCTGAAGTGTTTGGCTCGAAATACCAAACAGATCATGCATTTAGCATCCCATAAACCCCCTGTTTCAAAAGTGCTGATTCTCTGTCAGGTTTTTATATAAATGGATCAGGACAAAAAGTGAGTGAATATTTTATCGTGAAACTTTTTTGTTTTATGTTTATGTCACATGTTTATGTATAAAATACAGGAAAGTGGATTTTGCATAATAGGTGACCTTTAAAGGTGGGGTAGGTAAGTTTGAGAAACCGGCTCGAGATCGCTAGAATTTGAAAATACACAACCGGAGAAAATGTGCCACTTCCTTATAGAGCCCCTCCTCCAACACACACGAACGCGCACATGACCAATGAGGGCACGAGATAAGTATGTGCCCCGATGGAAGGCTGACAGGCAGGTAGGCCGGCTAAACGGATTGGTTGTACTTTTTACAGTATTACGGCTTCTACAGATGATATTTTTTTATGGATTTTTTGTCAAAGCACTTAAGATATTCATTGCTATCGGGATGTTAAGAGCATTCCATGGAATATAACAAAAAGTGTATCTCGAGCCGGTTTCTGAAACTTACCTACCCCACCTTTAAGTGTTTCAGTTTTACTGTTTATTAAACCTTTAACTCAATGTATTTTCCGAAACAATTCCTGTTATTGAAGAAATCACAGCATTTGTACTTCCAGGTTTTGGGTACATGCTAGCATCTCTTTGAGGCTGTATTAAGTCACATTAGCGCTTGGAGCTAAATGCTAACATGGTCGCCGCGCGACAAGTGCTATAACCTGATCAAAAGCAGATAGGAACTGTGACTCCCTAAAACGAAATACGACATTGGCGATCCCTTCCAAGTGTCCAATACTGGTTTGACCAAATACTTGAAAAAAACGTTCCTATCAGCCTGAGCTGTACTGTGTTTAATGGTAATTAGCAAGATGGTAAACATGCTTAACCCTCTATGGCATTACTTTTTATTTTGGGAGGAAACAAATGTTTCACCATGTGTTTTAGGAGCGTAGGGGTCCCTGATATTATATCAATTATAAAATGTGACCCCCCTCACCCCTCAACCATGGATTGGTTTGTTGCCTCAGGGCAACAATGTGCTACGAGTTTATTGAAACACCAACTCTATATGAATTCAAAATGTATTCTGTGTGTGTGTTTGTGTGTGTATGTGCGTGTCTGTCTGTGTATGTCTGTGTGTATGTGTGTGTCTGTGTGTGTGTTTCTGTGTGTATGTGTTTGTATGTCTCTGTGTTTGTGTGTGTGGGTGTGTGTGTGTGTGTGTGTGTGTGTGTGTGTGTGGTGTGTGTGTGTGTGTGTGTGTGTGTGTGTGTGTGTGTGTGTGTGTATGTTTCTGTGCGTGTGTGTGTATGTGTGTGTTGTGTGTGTGTGTGTTGTGTGTGTGTGTGTGTGTGTGTGTGGTGTGTGTGTGTGTGTGTGTGTGTGTGTGTGTGTGTGTGTGTGTGTGTGTGTGTGTGAGAGAGTGTGTGTGTGTTTGTCTGTGTGTGTGTGTATTAGGGCTGTACCCGAATATTCGACTATTCGAATATTCGTTTGTTGGTCAACTATTCGGGTTTTAATTTCATTATTCGGACACATTTTTTCCTAAATGTATGCTATCAATAAAGGCGAATTTCCATATTCTTATACTATATTTATACTTTTGAATTGCACTGTTAAAATGCGGAAATATATACAATCTCAGCCTGTGCTCCTGACATCGCGTTCACTCACAGTCACGAACGCAAATGGCACGCTTCACCTCGCTTCACCTCGTTTCACACACCTGAACACAAAATGCCGAAGACTTCAGCTGTGTGGGACCATTTTAAATTGGACGATGGTAAGAAGAAGGCAGTGTGCCAAATATGCGACAAGAAACTGGCCTACCACGGTGGCACAACAACTCTGAAAAGTCACCGGATGCTGTAAGTACTAGCCTAGCTTAGCTTAGTTTAGCTGTTGTCAAGTTGCCATGATGAAGCTGCTTTATCCGCCGTTTAAACAGTAACGTTACACATGATAAAATCGTGCACTTACTTTGCTTGGAAAATAGTTGCAAGCAAGCAACCAAATTGTTTTTTTATATTAGTTTTTCAATTTGATCCGAATAGTGAAAATAATAGGAGCAATGTGGGAACATCTGGGACTAAGGCAATTATTGGCATACAGTTCGTTCATTTATTTTTCGTTCTTCATTTATTTAAATACTGTTTACTGTATCGGTAACAAGTATTACACTGTTAGGCCTACTGTTACGGCTATGTTATTAAAAGCATTGTTGTTATAACATAAATATGTGTTTTGTATCTTCAGGTTGTAAAACGTAATGTGGAACCAGATTTGGTCCCCAGATTTGTTATGAGTTTTAAATAGATTTTGAAAGTGGAAATAGAGAGAGAGAGAAGCAGCGCTGTCTGCTTAGTTGCAATACTGTAGCTCAAGCATTTATGCAATTTAGGCCTATATATTGTTTATGTGCCAGTGTGTCCATGGTTTTGAGTATGTGTGTGTGTTGAGCGCACCACCGTCTGCTTTTTGCAGTACAGTAACCATACTTGCCAACCCTCCCGATTTTCGCGGGAGACTCCCGATTTCACTGCCCTCTCCCGGTTCCTCCCGGGGTCATATTTCTCCCGATTTATGACAAAATCAGATTTACTCAGGACTGTTTCCACTCAGACTTTAATACAGCTACACCAGGGTCGGCTCTAGAACAAATCGAATGGGGGGGGCAATCATTTACGAAGGGGGGGGCACAAACTGCCGTCAACAACCAACACAAAACACCAACGCAACTTAAAAAAACATGCTGTAAAATCTATTGTCTTTCACACACATTGCAGGGTGTTGTGCTATTGTATAGCGCACCTATGACTTATGCATACATGCACGGTTGTGGCACGACCACCAAAACAGAAACATATAAGGACATAGGCCACCATATAAAAAGGGGTGCAAATGTATTTAGTATCCTATCCATGTAAACATGTTTTAGGTGGGTGTTGACCTAACCTCTTCTAGGAGGGTCTGGGGGCATGCTCCCCCGGGAAGATTATTTTAAAAATATTGAAGTTAATGCATCAATCTGGTGCACTTTGAGAGCAACATTAGGAGATCTATGGATAGTCTACATCTCTCAGCATCCATATGAAACAGAACTGTACACAGATTTACTTTTTCTTTATGGATATTTTACTAATCACTCCCCTTTTAAACTGTATTCTTGTGTTACTGTCCTATAGTATTTCATACCCGTTTTTATTTATTCTCTTATTCTTTAATAACTATAATGATCATATAAAGGTATTCCTCGCAAATACTTGTTTACATAAATGGTGACCAAACCGTTTGAGACCCACTGAGATAACCTCCACTAAAGTTAACTATCTAAACACTGAGAGAGTCCTTACCTCACTGAGCTGAGCTTATACGATCCTCTCAGTCTGACAGGAGAGGACTCTCCTCCACCTTGGTGTAGAAACAGCTCTTTATATCCGTTAGCATAGCTTGCTAACCAGATGCTAACATCAACATTCCACGTTACCGCTTGCGCACTCACAAAATGTGCTTGTGCCACACACACACAGAGCCGAGCTTGAATGAAACACAGAGACCCAGAAGTAGGGTTGGGTACCGAGAACCGGTTCCGGTGCGGAACCGGTTCCAACATTTCGATTCCAACGGCATCATTTAGAAATGTGAATTTCGGTTCCACTTATCGATGCCTGAGGAAATGTTTCTCGCCGCTCTCCGTAGCCTACTGTATGACTGCAGCGAGGCGGGAAATGTAGCGTTGTACCTACACTTCCTACAGCGTAACCTGAAACCAGGGCCGGCCCGTTGCACTGGCGTTATAGATGTTCGCCTAGGGCGCCAGATCTGTGGAGGTGCTGCGCTGACAGCTCTGGCAGGGAAAACAAATGTTTTGACCGTTGGTGCTCATCCTAATTTTCGGCCTTGATGTAACAATATTCATAATTAAGTAAATGTAACACCCTTTTCACCCCGGTTACACGTTTAATTCGCCCTGTACGATGGGCGCTGCAAGTGATGAAAATGGGGGATGTTGGCTTATCTGGCGCCCGCAGCTCACAGCCAAAGTGCGAGTGAGCGAGGGAGAAAGGGAGGGTGCACTGGAACCGGCGCTGTTGTTATTAGCATCTGGTGCTAGCTGCTCTAACGGAAGAAGAATATGTTTCTCCAATGATGTGGAGGGAGAGTCCTCTCCAGTCAGACTGAGGCTGATAACTACAGCTCAGTGAGGTAAAGGACTCTTGAGTGTTTAGATAGTTCACTTTAGTCTAAGGGTGCGTTCACATCTGCCTTGTATAGTCCGGTTGAATCGAACCCTGGTGCGTTTAGCCGCTTGGTGCGGTTCATTTGGGTCGGTGTGAACGCAGTCCGAGACCTCTTAAGTGAACTAAATAACCGGACTCTGGTCCGCTAAAATAGGTGGTCTCGGAGCGCTTGCTTGCGAACTCTGGAGCGGTTCATTGCTGGTGTGAACGCAGTCCGCACCAAAACATAGGAAGCGCAGTATTTACGTGTCACGAGAACGCGGATATCTTCAAAAATCTTTAGCGAAAGAGTCTTTCAAGACATCCGCGGTTGTTTAGTTAAAGAATAAAGCAGAATTAAGTGTTGAACAGTGTCGTGTAAAGTA